>NC_046155.1:55142076-55192076 GCF_011064425.1 Rattus rattus | reverse complement strand
CTTATCATTTTGTAGGTGCAGAAACAAAGAATTAAAGAGCTGTTTACTTAAAAGTCCACCAGCTAGTAAAAGGCTAAGCTTACTGAAGAAGCAGCATTCACCCAGCAGCAGTGGGCTCTACTCTTGTATTGTTTACCTGGGATGTGCAGGGTGCTCATGTCTGTCCTGCTAGAGACACACAGTGCCCTTGAGGTACCCATCCTGAGGTCCTGGAAACTTGCAGAAAGAGCAGTTTCTTTAGAAAGAGGCGTTTGACAACTCTTTCTCCCTCTTTTTCCCCCCTCTTCCCAATTCTCTCCCCTCCCCTCCCCTTCTCTCTTCTCTCCGCCCCTCTCCTTCCTTTTTTCCTTTGTTTTTGTTGTTGTTCCTATCTCTTTTTGGACAAGTCTTCTGGAAGGCTTGATCCAGAGCATGATGGAAACCCTAGGAGCGAGTGAGTGAATGAGTGAATGGGTGACCAAGGAGATGGATGTGAGTGATTGAATGGACTAGTGGCTGAATGACTGAATGATTGAATAGATGAGTTTAATGAAAAGATGAATGGACTAGTGACTGAATGACCAGGCAAGCGAATGGAAGGTGGATGACTGAATTAGTGTGTGAGTGAGTACTCGTGCTCCTTTGTTTCCTCCAATGTTTCCCTGGGACTTAAGGACTAAACTGACTGTCATAAGAGCTATTTGCCACCTGTGGCCAGGGAGCCTGTGCTGGAGTGTACTGAAATACACAATATACATTAGAATTTTAAGACAGTATAAAACATGTACATTGTTTCTTTTTTTTTTTTAATTTTTTTTTTTTTTTGAGCTGGGGACCAAACCCAGGGCCACATTGTTTCATTTTTAAATGCCCATTTCGAAATGGTAATAGTTTAGATACATGGGGTTAAACAAAATGTTGCTGAAATCAGTTTATTTTTTCTTTGTATAACATAGACCCATGACATGGTACATAGCATTGCCCCCTTGGCCTGCATTCTGTTTTGATTGGGCACTGAGGTCTTGTACTGTGGTGTTTGCCTTTCAAGGTTAGAGAGACTTGGGTGGGATCCTGCCTTCTCTGTTCCCAGCTGTTACCACAGGTGAGTTTTTGAGCCTGGGTTTCTTTGTTCAGTCAGATCCCTGAGTCTGGGGTTAGAGTCCAGTGAGCCTGTGTATAAAGGTCTTACTGTTACTTTAGGAGTTTGGCTTCAAGTTCTGCCTCAGGGACAGACGGTCGTGGAAAAGAGAGAAATTGCAGCAAAGTGACCATGCATAGGAAGCAATCATGCCACAAGGAGAGAATGTGCAAAGGGAGGCGTCCTTCAAGGACTGCTGGGCAAGGCAAGCACAGGAAGCAGGGGTGCCATGACTGCTCTACTACCCATCCTGGGAAATGCTGCCCACCCGTGCTTCAGACAGTCATGGCCCGGGCTTCTCTGTGGTGGCAGATGATTCTGAAGAAGCTCTGTGTGTGCAACAGAGAAAATATGACTGTGAAAGTGTGCCAGCATGTGTGTGTGTGTGTGGGGGGGTATGTGCTTGTGTGTATGTATGTATACATGTATGACTGAGAATGTGAGAATATACTATAAGGCAGTTGAGACCTTTAAAAATAATTTTTTGTGTTTTTAGATTATAGTATAATTGCATAATTTCCCCTTCCCTTTCATTCCTACAAATCTTTTCATATACCTATCCTCACTCCTTTTTCAAATGTGTGTATGTATGTGTATATAATGTGTATGTGTGTGTGTGTGTGTGCACGCACGTGCACATATACATATATACACATACATACATATCTCCTCAGTCTATATACTGTTATTTATGTGTATTTCTTCAGTGCTGACCATTTGGAATTGGACGACCAAGTGGCATGCTTTTTCCCCAGGAAGACTATTCATTCTCAGAATTCCTTAGTGACCTGTTGTTCGTGTTGGGTTGAGGCCACCCCAGCTTTTCCTTATTCACCTCAGCATGTCTGTCGGTGTCAGCCTTGTTCAGATCATGGTGAGGCAATCATGTTGGTGAGAATTTGTGGACGTTGTGTCTGATATTCCTAGGAGATACAATCTTACTGCAAACTCCCTGTGTCTCTGGCTCTTACAGTTTTTCCGCCCCTCTTTTGAGGTCACTTTTTTTTTAATAGGTTGAATTTTATCGGAACATAGCTTCATCCGCTAGTCTTTATGTTATCTCCGTGACCCACAGTCCTGTTTGTAACCTTTTGCAGAGAAAATTCACTGACTTTTGAGCCATAGCAGAGTCCCTAGGTGAGAGCACACACAGGAAATTGAGGAACAGGGAGAGAGGATGCTGGTGTGGATCGAGCACCCACAAAGGGAGGACATGAGACACAAGAAATAGTGGGCTATTTTGCCCAGTGCCTGCCTGACGTTTGTGACACCTCTAGCAGTGTAGGTACAGATCCAGACATCATTATGATGTAGTGTGCATGGTTAGTGGTGGTAGTGGTGGGGTAAGTTTGGAATAGGAATTTGGTTGAGTAAAAACATGGATAAACTTGGAATCAGAATATTTAGTTTGTCTTTCAGCAGCTGAGTCCTCAGTTCTGTCATTTACAAACAGCTTGAATAGACAGGGATGAAAGTGTAATGGGGATGATAGTGATAATGATAATGGTGACCATTGCGATGAAGATGATGGTGGTAGTGATGGTGATGATGGTGGAGGTGGTGTTGATAGAGATGATGGTATTCCTAGTCGAGGGGGATGTTGGTGATAATGGAGGTGGTAATGATTAGGATAGCTATGATGAAGATGGGGCGATGTTGACTACCACATCGAGTGGCTCTTACATTGTGCCAGGTACTTTGAACCGGAGGTGCTGGTTCTTAACACAACAAATCAAAGTGGTAACAGTTTTTTTCCTGTCTATATGCAGTGACTTAACAGTGTTAGACTCAGCACAGCGGCACTGTTTATATTGCAGTTAAGGTGCTGTAAGGCTGCTGATGTGTAATATAATGACTGCTACCCAAGCATGTAGCCTCCATGCTAGCACTGTCCTTGGGTAAGAGCTTCCTGAGGGGCCTTCCTCAGCCGTGCATTTCTTCCAAGTTGTTCCAGAATCTTTTCTCAGGCTCAGTGTGCTGGTGCTAAGGAGGCCCGTCTCCCTGTCCCCATGGTGACCGGTAACCAGGCCTTGTGTTGGTTTTGGTTTTTCTAATTTGAGGTTGTGGGATCCCTTGGTTGTGGCTAAGGTTTTTCTGCTCTTGAAACCCCAACTGTGGTGTGGCCATGAGGTGGGGCCTAGAGATGCTGGAACCTGCTACAGACCACAGACCCCACATGCCCTGGGCAGTACACCATGCCTCTTCATGCTCTACTCTGGAAGTTTTGGGTTCTTCTAGCTGGAAACTGCGGTACCACGGAATTTTTTTGGGTTAGAACTGTGTGTCTTCGTCTCACCACATCCAGTCCTGCAGAGGCAAGGGCTGCTGGGAGGCCTAGGATGTACTGAGACTCCTGTTCCCACCACAGCTTCTGCCTGACACAGAAGCCCCTAATAAAAGTGCCAATAAAAGAGCAAACTACTAGGCAGACGTACTGGCTTAGAAATAGTCTGTTTTGAGTCTGTTTTGCCTGTAGCTCTTCTGACTTCTCTCTCCGCCCACCTCATCCCTGTCTTACTGAGTTTTGTCAGGCTGCTATCTGGCCTGATCCTTGCTATATCAGACTATCAAGAATATCAGTGGAGTATGAATGACCCCATCTTACGTGATTTTGGGCTCTTCCTGAGTCTCTGAGCTGGTTCTTCCAGGTACCCAGGGTTGAGCTCTGCCGTGTGGTAGGATCAGGGTTGGAGAGGAAGCTGCTCTTTGTTCCTAGAACTGTTTACCTTTTTACCCTGCCCATCTCTGGAGTTGTATGTCTAACTGGGAAGTCCCCAAACACTCAGACACTAAGATCCAAGACAGTAAATGAGAGTGGTCCCCATAAGTTTATAGGTTTGAGTACTTGATACCCAGATGGTGGAGATATTTGGGAAGGATTAAGATGTGTGTCCTTATTGGGCTTGCGACATTCCCCGTGTGCTTTCGCTGCCTCATGCTTGTGGATCAAGATGTGAACTCTCAGCTGTTCCTACCATACCTTTACTCTGCTATCATGGACTTTAACGTTCTGAAACTAAGCCCAGTTAAATGCTTTCTTTTATAAGCTTGGTCATGATGCTTTATTATAGCAATAGAAAAGTAACAAGACAAAGGCCATGCCTTCTAAAAGTTCCTGGTTGTCCTTGACCGAAGGAGAATGGACTTTACTTACCCAGAGTCCATGGCTTATACTTACTTAGGGAACCTTGGTGCACATATGCTTTTGGCAGCCCCTTCTGTGAGGGTTTCTTCTAAATAAGTTTATCAGGGATAGTAACGGTGTGTGAGATAACTGAGTCCTTAGAACTTACCTGAATGGAAAGACCTAAGTAGAGTCTAGGTTGTAGATTAGACAGGCAGTATTGTTGCATCGATATCTAGGTGTTGGCTGGGAGCAGGTGGGTCATTGGCCTTTTGTGCTTGGAAAAACAGTGGAATGACCTATGACAGCGTTAGGGCATGTAAGAACTTCTCAGACCATGGTCAGAATGTTTTGAGAACATCTCTGATTTCTACAGCTTTCCTGTCTCTTACATAGTTTGCATAATAGCAGGGCTCAGCATGATGAGAATCTATAACAAGTTGGTCCCTTGCATAGGCATAGCATAGACCTTACTAAACCAGAGGCCTTTAATTTGTAGGTGGAGCCCTACCAGGAAGTCTCAGGCCTGGGTACACTATCGGCATTGGTCTCTATCGGCATTTTTCCAAACAACTTTTGAGGATGAGCAGGTGGCTTCTGTGGCTCTCCCATGTCACCTCTAGTCACACCTGCCACCACTGGTACTTTTGTTCTAATTTCCTTACATGGCCTCCCTTCCATACACGGTGATGGAACCTATCAGACTGTTGCAGACTCTAGGCTTGCATGGCCTCAAGAGAGAAGATGAGCGAGTCAGTCAGATTTCCTCAGGGACATTATGAGCAGGACAGGAAGATAGAAAGCTGGTGAAAGGTCGTGAGAACTCTGTGGATTTAATAGTGGCCAAGTATCACGTGATACAAGTCAAGCAAGACACAGGAAAATGGGACAGTTGTCATGACAAGTCAGAGCCCCGATCACCAAATTCTGCAACTGGGAGGAATATTTTCAGTAGACATGTTCAAACTCCTGTATGTTTCTATAGATCCTATTTACAAGTAGGCAGGGTGATGAGGAATAAGAGACCAAGAAGTTTCTAGGAAGTGCAAGCAATTATCCCACATTCCTGGTGCTGCTCAAAACTTTGCATCAAACTCACAGACTCCTGGTCCCTCGTATTTCAGCAGTGGAAACATTAATTTCCAACCATGATCTTGTGCTGCTGCTCCAAGAAGTGCTGTGATAACAACAGAAGAACAAGAAGAAAGCTTTCCGCAAAGCTTTCCCCAGCTTTCTTTTTCATTCATTTCTTAAAAGAGAGAGTGTCACTTGAGCCTTTGCTTGAGTTGTGACACAGACTCTACGATTTGAGGGTCTTTTCTTTCTGTGAGTCTATTTTCCCATCTGTAAAATGTATTTAATAACTAGGATCTATCCCTAGGATTATAGGAAGAGTAAAAGAAGATGGGTTCATCACCATTTTTCCTGGCTGAGTGTTTAAGAAACACCACATATCTTTAACTTCTAAATTAAACAGCTGAGTTTGGTGGCACAGTCATTCAGGAGGCAGGGGGAAGCCCATCTATCTCTGTAAATTCAAGGCCAATCCACAGAGAGTTCCAGGTCCCCCAGGGCTGCATAGTGAGGCTCTGTCTAAAAGGCAATAAAAGTAAAAGAGACATAAAGGCTAACTGTTATTACTTGGCATTCCTGTATTAAATTCACTGCTGAGACATACTTTCCCATTGAGGTTCATGGTTTTGTTGGCTCCCTCCTTCCTCCTTCCTTCCTAATCAGAGGAAGAGGAGATTATTACTTGGTGGCTAAGAAAGCAGAAACAAGAAGGTGACATTTGATAAGAAGCCAGAGATTGCACCGTGAAGGACCTGGCAGGAAACTGAGGCTTCTGGGTCCAGAAAAACACGTACTTTCTCAGTGTCCCCCCTCCCAGGCCTTGCCCCTGTGCTTCTTCCTGTTCAAACTCAAAGCCTGTCCTCTTGGCCCTTTGTGGCCTTCCTTTCCTCGAGCCATGAACAGGCACAGTTCAGCTGGCACCTCAGCCCTCTATCTTGTCTCTTTCTTATTCTGTGGTGGAAGCCGTCCTGCCCATCTCTAGGCCATCCTCCATCTGAGGCCACCCACTTCCAAGCTTCCTCTCTGGCTCTGACCACTACTCTCTGGTGTTTATTGAGTTCCAATGTTTGGAATGAGCTGTAACCTTCACAGTGACAGAGACTGGGTTGTCTTTACAGGCTGTAAGGCTACAGTGGACAGAGGCTCAAGGCTGCTTGCACCCTTAGATGACTGTGAGCTAGAGCTTGCAGTTGTGACAGAGTTGGTTTGGTGAGCTCTCACTAAGCACAGGATTTTCATCTGTGAGTAAGACTCAATGAACAGCTAGTGCAGAGGCCTACGGTAGAAGAGAGGTTATCAATTCCACAAGACATGAAGAAAGCTTGCAGTTACCAGGTATTGTATTAACCACATTGTCTCCTTTTACCCATTTAAGGAGGCTGAGTGCCAGACAGGGCTCTGCTTTCAAAGACATCATGAAAAGGGACTGTTGGAGCTATACTGAGAGGCTAGAAGGGGCTTTGGCAGATAGAGGGGTAGGAAAGGTAAAGACTCAAGTCTGAAAAAAAAAACATGTGCCTGAGATAAAGCACACATCACATCTAATCAGCAGACACTGAGTATTTACCATGGGCTGAGAGAATGGTAGAAAATGCAAGACCAGGTGTCTTATGGGGTTTCATTGCTATCAAGAGACACCATGACCACTACAACTCTTATAAGGACAACACTTAATTGGAGCTGGCTTACAGTTTCTGAGGTTCAGGCCATTATCATCAAGGTGGGAACATGGCAGCATCCAGGCAGGCATGGTGCAGGAGGAGCTGAGGGTGCTACATCTTCATCTGAAAGCTTCTACAGAGCTGAGTTCCAGAATAGCCAGGACTTTGTATAGCCCAGAGAAATCCTGTCTCAAAAAAACCAAATCAACCAAACCAACCAACCAATGAAACAAACAAACAAACAAAACAGACAAAAACAACAACCAAAAATCAAGTTCTTTTGAAACAATAAAGAATGTTAATACTTTTAGTCATTAAATATGTAATTTAGTCACCCAACAGACTACTTGGCCTATTTGTCTGGAAGTCATGACCTCTAAAACATTAGGCACTGTTACAATCTGCCTGAGTTCATTTATTATGGGATCCTTAGCAGAACTAAAGGGCCAGATATAGGTGTGGAGGTCATTTTTTGGGGGAAGAGAACACCCCTGTCCAAAGTATCCTGTATCATTTTCTTATGGTTGTTGTAAATATTACCATAAACTTAAGTGATTGAAGCAACACATGCTATTTTGAGTCAAACCCTTGCATATTTATTAACTTACAGTTCTATAGGCTGGGAGTCTGACCCATGTCTCACTGAATTAAAAACAAAGTGTGAGTGAAAGTCTTTTGGGTGCTCTAGAAGAGAATCTGTTTTCTGGTCTTTTCTAGCTTTCACAGGCCTTCTATACTCCTTAGCTTGAGGTCCTTTACCTCTTCACGGCTCGCAAGGGCCAGACCAGACTTTTCTCACATTTCTTTACTTGGGCCTGATGCTTCTGCTTCCCTTCATTCCACTGAACCTTTTATTGGTTGGTTTTGTGTTGTTGAGACTGTCAAGAACAACATAAGGAAGGAAAGATTTATTATGGTTCAGGGTTTTAGAGGGTTCAGACCCTTTGTAGATGGCTGGGAGAACATGGTGGAATAGAGTGCTTGCATCACAATGAACCAGAAAGCAGAGAAAAGAGGAAATTGACAGTTAGGTGGCTTTATTGTTTTTCATTTTTCTTTACCTCTGGCCCATGGAACCATGCCACCTCTTCAGCATAAGACTTTTTACTTCAAGTAATGCCGTTTGGAAATATCCTCATAGAAACACTCAAAAGTGCACCTTAGCAGTCTTCTAGGTGATTTTAAATGTAGTGAAGTTGACAGCGATTAGCCATTATAAACCTATTTGGGTAATTCAAGAAAATGTTCTATTGTTGCCTATAATTGTGTCTTTAACCTTACCCCCCCTCTGTGTAATTTAACATATTCACAGACTTCCAGGATTAGGACACCTTTGGGTAACATTATTCTGTCTTCCACAATTTGTCAGCCTTTCTTCTGAAAGCTGAATCCTCATGTCTGAGAATCGTGTGTGTGTGTGTGTGTGTGTGTGTGTGTGTGTGTGTGTGTGTGTGTGTGTGTGTGTGTATTTGGTTCAGGACACATAACTGTCTTAATCTAAAGCCCAGAAGCTGGTGGAGAGGCTCAGGGGGTGGGATGCAAGTTCTGAAGCTTTGGGCACAACATCAGTGGCATTTTTTTCCATCTCTGCAGGGGGTGGAGGAAAGCGCAAAGGGAAAAGCAAGAAGTGGAAGGAAATCCTGAAGTTTCCTCACATCAGCCAGTGTGAAGACCTCCGGAGGACCATAGGTAAGGTGCACATTAGCTGCCAAGGCCTCTGTACAACTAGGCCAGAGCAATTCAACTAAGCAGATACAGGAATTCTGGCTCCATTGGACATCTTTGCTAATAGGCCTAAAGGTACAGCAGCATTCGATCACTATTTTGTGTGTGCCGGGACAAACTTTTACTTCTCAGGTATCTTTTGAGGTAGGTGCTATTATTTAATTTCAGAAGGAGAAACTGAAGCACAATGGCTCTTTAACTGGCCTCCATTGTCCCAGATCAAGGCAGAGCAGAAGAAGATGACCAGGGCCAGCTAGAGTCCCCAGAGAACAGATTCTCCTGTGATGTGTGTTGTTTCAATCCACTTAGTTTATGGTAAATTTTATAGCAACCATAGGAAAATGTACAGGATACTTTGGACAGGTTACAGGAGTCCCTAGGCAGAACTCCCTGTTTTTCCCGGATCCCATACATCCTGCTCTTGGGAGGCTCACCATCCCCTTTCCCTTGGGAGGCTGGTATTCATGGTGGAGCAGTAGCCCATTGGCGCAGCCTAGTTGCCTTTATCTAGCCCCGACTTGGCCACCTCCAACAACATCAACCTTTGTTTAACTCCTGTGTGGACATAGCAAACATAATAAATGGGTCTACTGAACACAGCATATTCCTCCCATCCAGATGAAAGAAGTCTGCATATTGTGCTTTTTAAGAGAATAAAAACATTACAAATATGAAATTCAGGTACTCTGGTTCCAAACAAGAGGGAGTAGATGCAATGTTCTTTGTCCTTTCTGTTGGAAACTCCAGGAAGCATGGACGATTCTGGAATATAGAGAGTAGGCAGATGGATGAAGCCATTGAGATATAAAGAATAAAAGATTTTCCTTTTTGCTCTGTTATGTCCCTGATCAGGTGTTGGGGGTGTGGTGGGGAGCAAAGCCTAATATGTTAGTGCAAATTGACAAAAGGCCCTTACTTCTTCACCAGGAAAAAAAAAAAAAGAACAAACCTGTACTTTCTAGAAAGGAACAGATAGAACTGGTGAGTTGGCTCAGTGGTTAAGAGCACTGGCTGCTCTTCCAGGGGATTCAGATTTGATTCCCAGAACCCATACAGTAGGTCATAACCATTTGTAACTCTAGTTCCAGAAAACCCAATGCCCTCTGCTGGCTGCCCTGAACACCAGGCATGTACATGGTGCAGACAAATATCTGTCACGTAAAATAAATAATTAAAAAATAATGTTTAGAAAGAAGCAGGCAGTGCCTCTGGGAAGCTGTGGACACGGTGCAGACCTGCTTCTTTGGCTTACACCTGCAATGACAAACCTACTTCCAGATCTTGACCCAGGTAGCCTCTATCTCAGTCAGTGTAGACCACTATTGCAAGTCGCATGGATTGGGTGGCTTGAACAACAGATGTTCACTTTTGTTCGTTTCTAGATGTTCAAGATGAAGAATCATTTCTGCTCTGTAGATGGTTTTCTTGTGTCCTCCATAGTAGAAGGAAACAGTTTCTCATTTCTCTTCATGCCAAGGTTCTGATCCTACTCATAGGGCTCCCTTCCTAATCCATTGTGTCGGGTATCAGGGTTCAGCAATGTATACCTTGATTTGGATGCAGTCATTCAGTTCATTAGCGGCAGGTCCTAGATTCAAAGGTCAGCGTCCCTTCTTATTTGCTTCTGTTCTCTGAAGGACTTCTCTTTTGAGGAAAACTGTTCTTACCCTGACTCCAGCTGTACCCAAATTTCATCCGAGTTTCTTTCCTGCGAGGCTTCCTGCTTATTTTTCACCTTGTTTCTTCCCTGTTCTGTTCACCTCTGATTTGGAGAGCTGGGAGCACACGATTGTACTCTTGTAGTCTCTTGGATCATGGACTCTTACCCAAAAGCTCCAGCCCAGTTTAAGTTCTTTCACAGGTCTCTAGGTAGAGCCTATACCCATGGGTATGAGAACCAGGCCTGCCATGTGAAAATGACTCGGTTCTCTGAGAGAGTGTTGAAAAGCCTCTGTGTGTTGATGCAGTGGGGAAGAGGCTGGAAAAAACAAGAAGGCCGATGTAAGCAAAGGGTCTGTCGCTTATGGGCCTGGGCCAGGAGTTGGGCCTTCTGCCTGTTTATAGTCTGTCGCTGTGGTGTTTGCCCAGCAGCTGCTGGGGTCCTGCTGGAAGACTTTCTTACATAAAAATCCCATTTCTTTTCTAGACCAATACACAAACCAAACAGTGGCAAACACCAAGTTTGTTTTTCTTGTGGACACATGAGCTCATTTTCTGAAGCTCCCTGGGAAGATGTCCCAGGACAGGCACTGAAAAGGGCCAGCTGGGCAGAGTGGGGTGGTGTGGTGGGAAGGCTGTGCATCAGAGAAAGGAGCCAAGCTGACAAAAGACCCTGAGATGCTGCCTCCTTAGAATCATCTAGAACAGTGGTTGCTAAAAGCCACAGCCTTCAGCATTGCCTTGGGCAGCCACAGATCTTCTCTACCCAGCCCCCCAGATGACGTTAGAAACTAACAATTATTCCTCTGTTGCACCCCGCCCCGCATTCATTTTTCTACCCTGCTTGGAATGAACCTCTGTGTCTGACCTGTGGGTTGTAGGTCATGGGTGACAAAAAGCTTTGGCTGGGATGAAGCCCGTGGACCCCCATTTCAGAATAATATTTTTTTCATACGCAAAGTAGAATACACAGAGTTACCAAGGAAACCAATTCTTTTCATATACAGTTACTAAATGCTTTTAAAATGTAAAATTTAGAAATGTATGCGCTTTTTTATTAATTTTTGAAATAAGATCTAACAGCTGGTTAATAGCTATTGTGTATCTGCATCTGTGATGAACGTAAGTGGTATTTTTGGATATCTGCAGCAATTACGATGAGTAGATTTGCAGTTTCTGCTGGTAGCAAGTCCCAGGCACTGCTAATATCTCTGTGGGCATTGTATACCTTTGTGGTCAAAGGAAGTGTGAGTTTTTGGTAGACCCTGGTGAAAGGCTAGATGATGTCTTTCTCCATAGGAAAGCACAGTCCTTTGGCATCACAGTCTCTACCTTGCCTTCTGCAGTTTATCCTCAGTGCTCTTGGATCACTACCTCCTCCATTCACAGATGCTCTGGACACTTTATTGTCCTGTGAATTCTTCAAGCTTGCTGCCAGCTCTGGGGCCTTGGCTCGTGCTGTTCCCTCCACCTAGAATGTTCTTTCCTACACTTTGTTTTGCCAGAGGACTTTAAGGTCCTAGACTAAACATCACCTCCAATGGGGAGCCATCTGAAGAAGAGTCTATTATAATTGTGTTCCTTCATGTAGAGCTGTTTATTGAATGGTCTGTTCATAACCCCACTTGAAGTCTTCATTTGTTCATTTACTTGTATATTTTTTGTCTTCTCTACTGGACCAACTGTTCTGGGTTAGAAGTGGCTGTGTTTTACCTGCTTTACTCCTGAAGTACGGCTTGCCACATAATAGGGCTTATTAAATATTGGCTGCATGGAAATTGACACAAAATATTTTAAATTAGGACTCTTTTTTTTAAAAAAATGTTAGGATATATTTGTTGTGACAAAATTTAACTTTAGCTAATGTCTTTGACTTAAAATTATGAAAGTTTAGATTTAAGGGTTTAAACCTGAAAGTATATAATTTAACACTTTTCCCACTCTTATTCTCAAAGATAAGGAATATCAGTATGGTGATATGCACTCATGGTCTTTTGTACACTGTTTAGGAAGGCAAGCCTGGGCTCTTAGATCGGCCCATGACCCTGTAAAGCTACAACTTGAGTGCTTAACACAGTGGTGTTAGCTTTGTAGAGAATCCCTAACTTAAGAAACTAGTTTTTAAATAAAACTCCTTTCCAGTTTTAATTAGTGGGCAAGGTCTCAGGGCTGAATGACCCACCTAGGACATTATTATCCCTTGGTTTTGAACTACAGCTTCCCACTACCTATCACCATCAGCAAACTTTGGGCCCTATGCTCCAACTAGTACTGGATCATAGAGACTCATTATTCACTCCAACAGATATTTCCATCTCTCTCTTTATTGTGTCTTGTATGTTGTGTACTGCACACTTATCTACTTAGCCAGTAATATTTATTTTGTGTTTGCTATGTGTCATCCACCAGGGCACAACCCACCAGGCAAAACATATTCTTGCCCCCTGAAATGTGTTCATGGCTGAGCACAAGACAGTGACTAACACAGAGATGTGACATCTGATAGAACATTCCATGATAGTGAGGGACCAGTTGTTGAGATGGAGAATAGTGGCGAACATTTCCACCCATTAGAACATTCCTGGAAGAAGCATCATTCCTAGCCTCCCATAACATTGTTACGTGAGGTTTTTCAAGGGCCTGAGCCATCACACTTTCTCTCCATTTGAATCTTCACTGTGGTACAGTGAGGTAGACGGGGGGAAAGAACAGATAGGTGGAAGGTGGATGGACAGATGAAATGGCTGGCTGTATTTTACTCTCTTGCCCTAGACACCAGAGTGATTGGCCGTAATAAATATTAAGACAGGGATTCCTTCCTGTTTGTATCTGCTTTTCTTGTGAGTTCCAGACATGAGCTAAGAGATTGCAGTCACAGATGCATTAGAGAGAAGGATGGGGCCCAATTCCAATTTTATTAGTTAATAGGCTAATTGTTCATGTAAGTTTGTTAGAGGACCCAAATCAAAGTTCTCAGAATGTCCAAAGCTTGAAAGACCAAGAATGTCATCTTAAAGATAAAAGATCGTTGAGGACTGCAAATATTTCTCAGTGTGATATTTCTCAGCAGATGGCTCTGTTGGGTGAAAGTGTGGCATTTTTATTTATTTAGCTCAGGATCATTGTAGTTTTTTTATTCTTTTATTTAAGAAAGTAAATGGGTACCTAAGTGAAAGGGTTGACTTTTTCACCACTTGGCAATATTTCTGTAGGAAGTATCCAGAAACTATAATAAACCAAAGCCTTCCCGAACCCCAGCAGGAGTGGCACTTGTAAGGAGGCTATTGAAAGAAAATGGCTACTGTGCCTCGTGTGTCACCATGTGCCCCGGCACTTATGGGCAGAAAGGCTGGGAGAAATGGAGTTGCTCTGCAGAGATAGCCACATACCAAAGTGTTAATTTTTCCCAGGAGCAGCACTGCTTAGTTGGTGATGTTCCCAGAGGAAAAGATAGGTTCACTATCAGGAAAACCCCAAACCATACTAACTACTTACAATTAGCCATTCACAGGCTATTCATTCAACATCAGTCAACAAATAATATCACCTGGGAGTTATAGTGCTGACGCCGTGTCCTTGGCCACCTGGTGAAGTGATGTTGCTGGGCAGGAAGGTCCCAATATTAAAGAGTTGCTCTGCTGTTTTCCACTTGTGAGCGGTATACAACAAGTTGCTGATTTCTTTGAGTTATAGTTTCTTTGTGTGGAGACATTTCTGTCACCTTGGTAGAGCCTAATGGTAGGCAACCAGACTATCTCATATTTATTCTTCTCATTACCATTATCATAATGGCACTGATTTAAGGATCTTTTGAAAGGACTTCTGAATTTCCTAGAAAAGTTGCACTGTGCCTGAGTGATGAATAGGACCACCAGTTTCTGACTGACACCATTGAGGAATGGGTGAGTGGGTGGGTTCAGTGTCTCAGGGATTAGAATTATCTGAGCCCTCCTTTTCATGGAGCACCTTATGCCATCCATAATTCCCCATGTATCTAACTCCTGTCAACATATGGACAACATGCCACTCAAGACTTTGGAAAACATCATACCCTTCCTAGACCCCTTTTCTGGCTAGGAGGTTTTCTTAAAAGGATGTATGTCTCAGAAACCTGAGCAGTGAGTCAGGCACATGGGGTCTCAGTTTTATTTGTAAGGTAATTTTGTAAAAGAAGGCATGTGATTGATATCATTACAAACTAAATAAGTATAGCCAGACTTGATAGCATACAAGTACAATCTCAGAGTTCAAGCAGTAGAAGCGGTAGAGGATTGCTACATGTTTGAAGCTAGCCTAAACTATGCACTGGGATACTGTTAGAACAATACAGCTTGGGGGTGGAAAGTTGGCTCAGTGGTTAAGAGCACTGGCTGCTAGGGTTCAATTATCAGCCCCCATATGGCAGGTTCTCAACTGGCTGTTCAAGGGGATTTGATACCTCTTCTGGCTTCCTTGAGTATCAGGCATGCACGTGGTATACAGACATACATGCACACAAAACATTCATACATGAAAATAAGTTAATTAATTTTTTTTTTTTTAGAAAAAGAAGAAAAGAACCAAGCCAACAGAAAAATACAGCAAAAAACCCCAAAAGTCCCCTCAAAACCCCCAAAACACTCAGTGAATGAAGACTGGATTCCACAGTTGCTGTAGAGAATTGTTACTTTATTACTTGGGGACTTTGTGCTCCCAGAGGGGTCTGTAGGCCAGAGGGGACAATTACATGAGTCTTGCTTGTCCCTCTGACCCAGTGCCTTTCAGACTGTCAGACTGGCAGCGAGCTCTTGACTTTATTACCAGGGTAACCAAGTGTCTGTGGACGTCACTGCCAACCTTGGGGTGATAAGGGCACATTACATCTGTTGTTCCACCACTTAACCGTGCTCTGATAAAGCACAGCATCTGCTTGTCCTTGGAGGGCAAGATAATTTTAGACGTGGTCTAGAGCACCAGGTGACCTGTGTGCAGCCGGCTAAGTAGATCAGCTCTGGGTTCCAGGTCCTTCTTACTTTCTTCATGACAGGCTTAGTGCTCCTGAAGGAATAGCCTGGGCTTAGCACTCAGCAGATGCCCTGTGCCGTTGGTCAGTGGGTTTCTGTTTCAGTAATTCTTGGTATGGGGTTCTGTCAGGAATTTCTAGATGATCCAAACTTCAGGTTGTCAGAGGCTACTCTGTACAAAGTGTGTGGGATTCTTGCCAGGTATCTACGTGACCAGGCCTTTGTTACTTTCTATACTTGTTTTTCTGTATAAAACTTTATTTCAGAGCCAAAACTAAAGCCAAATTTGAAACTCCACTGTTCACATTTTCCAGAGAACCTATAGACAAGGGACTTAATAAGGCAACTCTGAGGGAAAGTTCTCTCACTGTCTAAGTTTGCCAGAGGTGGTCAAACAAAATACCACACACTCCTCAGCTTAAAAGACAGCACTCATTATCTCATGGTTCCGAAGGCTGGGAATTCAGTTTCAAGGAGCTGACCCCTCCCTATAAACATCCCCTCCCAGCTGCTGGCGGTTTGATGACCTTTGTGCTCTTCTACCTCTGCCTCTTCATATGAGTAGGTATGTGTGTTCAAGTCTCCGTTTTCTATAAATGTTCCAGTTCTTTTGGCTTACGTTCTAATTATTCCAATTAAAGTGCATTACTTCTATAGGAACCCTATTTCCACACAGGGGCACATCTTGGCTTACTGGAGACTAGGACGCCAACCTAACTTCTTAAAAAGGCTCGATTGAACCCACACCATACCTTACCTTGGGTTCCATGGGGTTCA
The DNA here is from genome assembly GCF_011064425.1 of Rattus rattus. NCBI lineage: Eukaryota > Metazoa > Chordata > Mammalia > Rodentia > Muridae > Rattus > Rattus rattus. The sequence goes on along the minus strand of NC_046155.1, from coordinate 55,175,936 downwards.
AGGAAGAGGGTTCTGTAGGTCTGAGGTGGCACCTTCCTTCCTCTTACAGGCCCAGGCTGATATGTCCTCACTGGCCATAAGAGAGTCTGTGGGAGGATTATTTTCCTAGCCATTTTGTATGGTGCTTTCCCAGTTCATTTTGTTGTTTCAGTGATACCAACTGGTAGATTACTTTTGTCAAAAACATTAAACTCACCACTCAGGTCCAGCCATAGTTTAGGTTTTTTTTTGTTTGTTTTGTTTTGTTTTTGTTTTTGTTTGCTTGTTTTTTGAGGCAGGGTTTCTCTGTGTAGCTCTGGCTGTTCTGGAACTTGATCTGTAGACCATGCTGTTCTTGAACTCAGAGATCCACCTGCCTCTGCCTTCCAAGTGTTATGATTAAAAGTATGTACCACCACTCCCAGCTCATAGTTTTAAGTAATGCTTTCTGTCATTTTCTTTATGTTTCTCCTACATGAAATTTGGTTTTCTTATTCCTCCATTGTAGTGTTTGGGAGTTAACCATGGGCTTCCTGAATGAATGTTGCCACCAAGCAACACCCGCATATATGTTCTCAGTGTATTTATTTTTCTCCCAGCCCCTTTTTTTGGGGGATGGATATGTATGTATGTATATATGTATATATGTATGTATGTATGTATGTATGTATGTATGTATGTATGTATGTATGTAGTGTGTGCCTGTGTCTGTGTCTCTGAGTGTGTCTGTGTGTCTGAGTGTCGGTCATCTCAAGAATGGCTTTTCTTCTTCCACCGTTGGGTCCCAGGCTTGGTGATAAGGTACCCTTACTGGCTGAGCTATCTTGATCCCCACTCCCTACACTTTTAGCCATTACCCTGTTGAGATGACGTCTTCGGATATCACTGTAGCTTTCAGTCTTCTGCCCAGTGTCGAGAAGCCACACTGATTTTATTTTCCCTCCATTGCCTGGGATTCAACCCAAGGCCTTGTGGATGCATTGAGCCACATCTCCTGCCCTCAGTGCTGTCTTTTTGAAGGCTAAAATACATTAAACGGCATCAGAGCACTCTGTACAGTGTTCTCTCTGCTGCTCTCACTTCCTCTGGAATGTCGTGTGTCCACTTTCACACTTGCATTGCAGACACTGTTAACCTGACCTGGGATAGGGCCCAGGAGTCAGATGACATGTGAGCAGCCTCTGTCTCTCCAACCCCCGCCCTCCCATCTTCTGCAGTTAGCAGGCAAGAGAAGGGCCTTCTGTGTGTTTTAGAGCTCGGCACTGAAAATGGGAAAAATGAGCTGTTTTATGCATCAACAGGGACCTCAGACCAACACCAAGGGCCAGCTGACCTGCAGTGGCCTGAGCATGTCAGCATTCTGCCCTATAAAGTGATGTTGGACCAACACTTTTAATGGTCTCTGCCCAGATTCTATTTATGGAATTTATTTCTCAGAGCCATGTGTATGGCAATACCTTGGCAGCGAAGCCCAGCAAAGTACTACCTCTGCCTTCCTTGGCATCTACCTCAGTGAATTAAGCACCCCTCGTTCGGAACACTCTATGCTTGCACTGAAGAGGGAGGGGGCAAGAAAAAAGGTAGACAGACAGATATTTGGGGCACGCAGGAACTTCTGAAATTAAAAATGAAACACAATAGATGATCCTCTAAAGATCTGTAGGGGGCAGTGGGTGCTTACTGGCTACTAGCTGCAGCCCTCTGCAGTCACAGAAAGAAAATCTATAATTCAGAGAGCTCGAGTGTTGCTTTAAATTCTTTTTTTGGGGGGGGGAGGGGCTGCTTCTCAGTTGTGTCATCCTTATGTTTTCTTTTAAAATTACCTTTGAGTGATATTTTAATTATTTTCATTATTTAAACAAACAAGCTGGGCATGGGCTGGAGTTCAGTGGGTAAATATACTAGTTGCTTAATCCTGACAACATGAGTTTAATCTGTGGAACTCATGAAGAATATGGATGTATTGGCATGTACCTGCAACTCCTGAACTCCTGAGGGAGGTGGGAATAAGAAACAGACAGGACAATGATACTGAAGTTCATGGGTCAGCTAGACAGGAGTGTAAGTGCAACAGCAGAAACAAGAGAGACCCTGTCTCAATTTCAACTTCCAGAAGTTGTTGTCTGAGTTCCGCTGTACTGTGATATACATTTGTGCTTGGAGCATGAGACAGATAGAAGGACAGGTGAATGTTAAACACGTATCTATGGATGAAATTTAAAAAAACAAAATTTAGAAGGAAGAAATGTAAAATTGCCAAAGCAGTAATCACTAGTAGCAAAAAGATTGTACTGTGGAATGGGAACAGCCCATCCCAATGGTCATGTTTCCTGGCCCTTAAGCCAGATAATTCTTTTTATTTTGACATATTTTACTTTTTTTTTTCCACTGGTTTCAGGGCCTCATTCATGCTAAGTAAATGCCCTTCCACCCGTCTTCCTCTCTTTTATCATTAAGACAGGCTCTTAACAAGTTGCCTGGGTTGGCCTTGACTTTACTTGAATTGTTTCCTCTTGCCTCAGTATTCTGAACAGTTGGAGTTATAGGGCAGTTGCCATGCCTGACCAGATGTTGTGTGCCCCCTCCCACAGGGAGTGAGTGTGTGTGTGTGTGTGTGTGTGTGTGTGTGTGTGTGTGTGTGTGTGTGTGTGTGTGTGTGTGTGTGTGTGTTGGTAGGGAGCAGGAGCTCAGAGGACATTTTGTGGAATCAGTTCTTTGATCTTTACCTGGGTTATAAGGATTGAACTCGGGTCACCAGAAATGTGCAGCAGGCACCTTTACCAGCTGGCTCCTCAACACAGAATTCTGCTGCTGCCTCCCCCACCCCCCTCCCCGGATTCTTGCTTGGGCATTTTTGTTCTCCTCAGAGAGGGAAAAGTCACTCACCCCAGTCCTGCACTGATTGCTGTTTTTTGCTCTGAGTTCTTTCAAGGGGGCTAGAAATGTGGGCTGAGAGAAACTGTTGCCATCCACTTGGAAATCAGTTGCTTTTTGTTTTGTTTTGTTTTCTTGCTTTTGTCAGAAATGGTCCCAGGGAGATATGTTCAGTTATACTACTTGCTCAGGGCACTTATCTAATTCTGGGCTTCAACAGGCCTCAAGGGGAGGCGTGGGTGAGTTGTAGGAGGGACATTCTGCTAGCACAGCTAGGTGCTTGGGTTTTGCTGTTAGAAGTTTTGGGGGGAACCCCTGCTTGGAGTAGCACAGAATGGCCCTACCACTGAGCTTGGGAATGCAGAACAGGGAAAGTACTGCCTTGACTCATGAATCAGGTTCTGGGTATAAAGGGAATGAGCTCTGAACCAGGCCTGAGCAATGAAGCTAGAGGGAGGCAGCAAGGAACAGAACTATAGTGGCAGGAGACTGGGGTTTGCAACAGGCTCTGTTTTCACTATGACTTTGAGCAAGTGATTAAACTCCCCTGAGCTGGTCTTCTTCTCTGCCAAGTGGGTCTAGGAGTTTTGGGAGATTAAATGACAATACCAGAGAGGAAGACTTGGCCTAGATATGGTCACTTTCATCCTCCACTTCTTCAATATCTTGGTGGTCACTATTTTAGTGAACCATGTTCAACAAAGAGCTTTGTTTCTTGCTCCCCTTGGTTGCTGGTGGCGAAGTACTGGTTGTAAAATTTGTCTGCTTGCTCACTGATTCATTGATTTCTTCATCCAGGGACCCCGGGAGTTCACATTCTTTCCCTTTATGTAACTGGGATGGAACCCTTCCCCTTAGCCCATGTGGCCTCTCTAGATGATATCTCTGTGCCCATCTCATCATCTTCCTGCCTCCAAGTAGGAGGGACCTCATCTACCACACACATGAAGGTGATAGACAATCCCATACACTGCCTGTAGTCACCTTTTACTCTAGGCGTGGTGGAGCTGTCCCAAGTTAGGAAGATGGGTTTAAAAAAAAATACTTGACACTGGGTCACGGCATGGGTAGTAGGACAGCTGCCAGATATACATTCTCCGTACTAAGAATCGAGTAACGGTGAGGGGAAGAAGGATCAGAGACAGCACTGTCGGTGCTGGTTGAACAGATTAGAGGACAGGAAACCACTAGGTCAGTAGGCTCAGCACTGTCAGGACCATCTAATTAGGTGATTCCGATGGACATACTCATCACGGCAAAACCCTTTGGGCCTGAGGCCATTTCCTAGTTCTGCCTCCAGGATTAGAATCTAGAGATTCTGAGAGAATAGTGAGTTTTCCAGAGCTCTGTAGAATCAAATCCTAGATTCAAACATAGCCCCAAAGCAAAACGTCACCTCCATGTTGGTTGTGATTTTTCCATGAATGTGGACACTTTTGGGAGGTCAGTATCCATACTGCTCTGGTGGACGCCCTGCAGAAAACCACAAAGGTTAAAGAGAGACTTAATCAGGCAACAGGCATCCTCTGTGCCTCCAGCCTGAAAGATTAGTACAGCTCTGGTAACTTTTGAAGCCACCCCTAGGGTGAGAGTAGATACCAAAAGGGTGCTGTGAGCAAAAGCAAGCTTAGCTTTTAGGACTGTGAGAGGTATATTCTCTTCCTTTCCAGATATTTGTTACTGGTCTACCATGTACCTGGGGGGAAGGGACATAATCCAGTTATATAGACAGGACCACAAAGATTTCCACTTCTGGTGACACTAGCCCCAAGGTGCAGGTGGCAACGTAGGAGGCAGAGCAGCTGGACCTGATTCCCACCTGCAGTCAGGGCAGTGAAGATAATACTGGTCACAGGATGGCTTGTCGACCACCTGCCAGAAGTCTCCGGGTCAGCAGCTGTTCCTACTGCCCACCTGTCTCTTCCCTGTCCTTTCCAGGACTGGTTTCTTGCTCCCCTGCTGTTTGTCTTCTCACCCTTTTCTCCCTTCAGGGCCTCTTAGAAGATGGCAGATGGGCAGGGATGTCATACTGCCTGTCTTTGCCTGCCTTCTTTGCTGCCCCACCCATGAGGTTAACTCAAGGCCATTCAGACTGAGGCCTGCATGGCGAGATGTCTTTATAAACCTCGGAAATCCCTTATAGGGATCAGATAAGTGTGAGGTACAGAGGAGGCCCCTCACTTCTTGTGGTCCCATTGCCTGGCCAGCCACAAGATACTCTCCTGGGGCTGCTGTTGTCCTTTGTCACCATCTATCAGGAGATGACCTGTGCCTCGCTTACCTGTATGAACTTCCCACCCACCTCTTACCTGGAACCCCTCTTGGATTCCTACAGTGACTGGGTCTCTACTCACTTTTCCACCTCATTATCTTCATATTTGCTACCCTGCCCATATCGGTAGTGGCCTCACCATTGATCTTCTGTTTCTGTTTTTTCTCTCCCCTTCTCTCTTTCTACTTCTCTCTCTCCTTCCCCTTTTCCTTTCTCTCTCTTTTTTTCATATGTGTGTATGTGTTGCATTGTGCGTGTTTGTATATGCATGTTTTTGGATGTGTGGGTGCATATATGAATGGGTACAGGGACATGTGTACATACATGTGGAGGCCCAAGGTTAATGTTAGAAATCAACTTTCACTATTACACCTTATTCACTGATGCAGGGTCTCTTAGTCAAACCCAGAGCTTGCCAGTATAACTAGATTTGCTAGCCAGCTTTCTCGGGGAATCCCTTCTAAGACTTGAATCATTGGGGCTGGAGACTTAGGCTGGGATGCCTTTTGTCACCTGTTGACCACTTGAGTGTCAATCAGAGAGGATGATCTTATGAGGTGGATGGGTTTTCCTATTCCCCTCACCCTGTGATGGGCCACTACATCCTCCAGGCATGTACATAGATTTATGGAAATCTGAACTCCAGTTCTTACACTTTCACACCAAGTACTTAACTGCCGAGCTATGTCCCCAGACCGTAACTGCCTTTTCCTTTTTTCTCCCCTTCTGTCTTTTCTTCTGGATCACTGTCTCTTTTTGTTTTTTTTTTTTAATATTCAGAAAAATTTTGACAATGCTAAAGTGGTGACCTCTAGCATGCATTAAGTCCAGTGCCCGTGGTTCCTGTTCCATGTACCCTGTCTGCACTCTGCCACAAATACTCAGGCTTTTTCTATGCTGGTGGGTCAATCTGCTAACCTGGTGAGTGAATAACAGCATAGTTTCCAAGTAACATTATCACATCCTTGTTTCTCTGTTTAAGATCTGTGAAGCACTGGACAAGTTGCATAACCTCTCTGAGCTGCAGAAACAGAATACAAATGATTATCATGGCTATAACTGACCAAGGTCTTATTATATGCCAGACACTGGATTTCTCTGTGCCATTTTCCTAACCTAGGAAAGGTGTCTTTTGTTTTGTTTTGTTTTGTTTTGTTTTGTTTTGCAAAGGAATTTGGGGTTTGTCACTGTGAAGTTCCTTGCCCAAAGTCAGAGGCCCAGCCATCTGGTAGAGCTGCTCTGCCTAGCCACTCTGCCTAGCATGGGACCCTCACACTGGGGTGCCAGTGTTGATGCTGTTCAGTTCTCTGTGACCGACCTTTCTCAGGGTCATACTTATCCTCAATAGAATGGGAAGCAAAGATGTTTTGAGGCTAGTTTTGGAAGATGAGTATACCCTTCTGAAGCTGCTTCTGCCTGTAACAGTGTTGACTTTGCTCCAGGATGCCTTGTGTGATTCCCAGTTCCAATTTGCTGCTGGGGTGCATGAGCTCTGGTCAGGCAGATGAAACTCAGAGGTGTTAGGCTATTAATGTAGCCTTAGATGGGGTCCCCAGCCTAGGTGAGAAACAACAAAGACTGGGGATGAAGCTGAGGTTCAAAAACTCTGGACACCCAGATGTCACTGCGAACCACAAGCCCAGGCACCTGGGGGAGGGGGAGCTCTGGCTTAGCTTAGGGGTAATTGTCCATTCTGCGGAAGACTTTGGTGGCATAGCTCTGTATGATAAAGGCTTCCCTCACCCCCCACAGCAGTTCTTGATGAGAGAGACAGCTCTTGCTTGCCCAAACTGTTTATTGGTAGTAGAAAATGGATGCCTACCATTTACTCAGGGTGGACCAGGAAGCTTATTGGCTAAACCCTCAGAGCTGGCCCATCTAGATACCTCCTCTGTGCTATATGACTAGTGGTGACAACCCTCATGGCGGGTATTTTGGTCATGTGTTCCAGGACAGGAACTGGGTCCGGAGGAGATGAAATGCATACTGTTCTTAGATACGAGAATTTACTGGGGTTTCTGAATCTGCTCAACCTTCCAGTTTTCGTGTGGTAGCACGGTTCCACCTGCCCCACAACCTTGAGCTTTCTCTGGAAACATGAGTGCTAGAGAGTCTCACCACCTTTTGGCCACATGAATGTCAGCTGAAAGGATCGGACCATTTCTGAGCCCGGCTGGAAGATCTTATGGGACCTGTGGGGATTCCTAGTCTCCTCACCCTCAGGCCTTTGTGGATGCTGCAGGAGAAGTCAGTCTATAGAATGAACTAGCTAGACTTTCCTGATATATCTTCCAGTAGTTGTCTCATTGAGGACTTAGGAATGGAAGGAAGGCAATCTTTTGGAGATCAGATCAATTTGTTGTCAGTTTGGCTTATTTTCCTTACTATTGAGTGTGGTTATGTCTCAAATCAGTTTGGATTAACTACTCAACATTGGGGATTGAGGAGTAAAGTCGAACCTGGCTGAGGGGAGGCTGGTTTATGTTATATGACTCATGCTCTTCTAGAAGAGTGTGCAGAGTGATGTGAAACAGATTGGCCTCCAGTCTGGCATTCATGTTCCCCCACTGAGTATTGTGTGGGGCTCAGTAGTATGCCAGTATGGCTTATTACCTACCTGCTTCTTCTTTGTTTATACTTCCTGAAGTGCTTCTCTTCTCAGGTGTATTAAAGAAACTCATTTGACTTTCCCCTCCCTCCTAAACACTTACTTCCTGTTTCTTTTCTTTCTGAAATAATTGGCCACGCAACAGGTTTTTGTGTGAAGATGTTGTGTATCCCCTTGGACAGAAAGGAACAATTTATACATGTGTACATGAAAAATGAAAATAACCAAGGGTCCCTGCAAGGTTGCTGTGTCTGACCTGGCTCTTCTCAAGGAGATGTGAATGTTCAAGAGAATCTACCTTGCTGCTATGGAGTGGGAGATAAGGTTCTGACCAGCCAGCATGTTGTAGACTGCCAGGCCGATTCCCTTCCTGGGCTCCAGAAAACTATTAACTCAAACACCTAGGTGTCAGATGGGGAACCCTGGAGGAGCAAGTGCTACAGGGGTTGGCTGCAGTTGCTAGATCCTCAATCTGGAGAAACTGGTGAAGAAGGCTTGGCCATCCAGGCATTTGGAAAGTGCCTTGGAAGGAAAGTAGGTGTCACAGTGAAACCTTAGCGACAGATGCATGGCTCCAATGCTCCATCCCTGATAGACACTGAGGATGTTCAGTGATCTAAGATGATGACATCGACCAAAAGATCCTAGGAGAGGCATAAATACACCAAGGGTGGGTCAGACTCTGGCCTTGCCTATTTTGCCACCACTGGAGGGCTGCTTTTGAAGTCCTGTCCACCAGCATGAGACAGTATTTTAGATTTTTGTGAATAACAAGAGTTGAATGACAGTCTCCACTACTGCTTCTCAATTGCCTATGCATTCTCCCATATAAAGCTGAACTGGGGAGCAGGATGATGTTCAGTATAGTTCATTCCCATGTTCAAGCACTTACTGTGGCTTGGCCAGAGGGACAAGAATCAGGGGGTAGGAGGCTCCATAGTCCATAGAGAGATGGAGGCAAGGAGTTATTGCTGTACCTAGGTAATAACCCTTGACCTTATGGCTTAGCTATTACAAAGATGCAGGGAACATAGCAGCCAAACGGCATGAGTGCAGGAAGGAATCACAGGGGTGAAATGATGTGTCAGACTTTGCTACAGAACTCTAGAAGGAAGGCAATGGCTTCTAAGAAATCCTGTGCATTTGGCCTTTGTCATTAGTTCTTCACATGCATCATGGGGCAAATAACTCCTGTCTCTCAGGGGTCCCCATGAGCATCAACCAAGTTGCAGTGAGGAAGGTCCACATACATGGAGCCTGGTGATAGCAGTGTAGGAAGAACAGAAGAGGTAGGCTTTAGGCCTAGATCTCTGCAGTCCTGTGGACAGCCCTTGCTAGGGTTACTTTCAGCCAGATCTTCATCTGAAAGTCACTCACTCACCCAGGACTGAATCAGTGGCCTTCACTACTCCAGGATCCCTGGGATTCCTCTGATGCTCAAACTGCCACTAGCCTTTAGTGGGTCTTAGCACCCAGACCCCATGCATGGGGTTCCAGGTATGTCCCACCCACCCCCATGGAGATCATGGCTGCCTCCCTGTGCTCATGGAGTCCCCATGTGGACTTTGACTTCCAGTGAAGCACTGTATTTTTTCCTCCTGTTTTTGGTAGCTTCAGTGTTGAAGCCCAGGGTCTTGTGAGACACATGCTGTGCAAACACTTGGCCACCGACTCACACTCAACTACTGAAACCTGTAGGTGTCTTTTCACTCTGGTTTTATAAATGAGGTTCTGAAATTTTGCCTCAGTTGCCCATTAACAGTCCATGCCAGGCTCACCCCAGCTCCTAGTTGCTTCTCAGATCACTGTCCGTTTTAACCCCAGCTTTGCAAGCCCAGGCAAGTTAGAAGGTTCAGCCCTTTCCTGCCTGGTGGGCCTTCTGCTCTGCTCAGGCCCCATTTTCACGTAGGTCTCCAAGTCTCTGGTCCCAAGCAGTTCCCACCTACGTACCTGTTTCATTTTTTTTAGCCTTACCTTTGGTCACAGGAGGATGAAGTGGTAGGAGAAGTAAATTGCTTTCTGGTCTGAGCTAGTATAAATTTGCCAAATCAAACATCTAATAAATGCCAAAAAAACATTTTACATGGTTGCTTCTTAATAGGTCAAGCCCATAGTTTTCCATTGAAATGGTTCCATTGCTCAAAAGTGTCTCTGACACAGGAGTTGGCCACAACATCCTTGTCACAGATTACAATTTTATTTGGGCTTTGCCACTTCAAAGCATCACCACAATTCTGCGTAAGGAGCATGCTACCTGATGGAAATACTGCTGAGGAACAGTTTTAGCTGCCAAAACTGCTGCAGTGTGTTTTTTGAAGGTTTTCTTTGTTCAGCTAAGAATCCCTGTTTTGTGAAGTCCCTGCTGGGTTCCACTGGTTTTGCCAGGAAACCATGAAATGAATCAAATCTCATCACAGCAAAAGCCAATTGGATTGCACAGATACATTTGTAGAAGCCATTGCCGATTCCTCTGCAGACAGCTTACTTCTAGCATGGGATTTTGTGTGTTTACATATGTTTGTATATTGACATATGGACATGTCTAGTGTAGATGTGGAGGCTAGGTGTTCCCCTCTCCCACCCTACTGTGTGTGTGTGTGTGTGTGTGTACGTGTGTGTGCGTCTGTCTGTCTGTCTGTCTGCCTCTGTGTGTGTGTGTGTGTGTCCCCGATTTAATAGCGACAGGATCTCCCTATGGCCTGGAACTCATCTAGGTCAACTGGCCAATGAGCTCCAGTGATCCTCCTGTCTCTATCTCCCTAGTGCTGGGATTATAAGCATATGCCCCCAAGCCCAGCCTTTTAAAAAAACACGGGTTTTAAGGAGTGAATTATCCCCACACCCTTAGCATGTAATTTTTGATTAGAGCATGCATCGAGCAAGCATAGCAGAGGAATTTGAACAGCTCTCAAAATGTGCTAGAATGGAATTTGGCTGGGTCCTCTCTCCAGGTCTCTAATACGGCTGGGCACGAACATTCAAAGACTAACGAGGCAGATGTTTAGTGTGCTCCAAAGTTTCTGGCTTTGGAATATTCATGGAGATAAGTGATGGAACTTGTAGTTTCTTCCTCCATGTTTGTTTCAGAATCACAGAGGTGACAGCCATACCGCTTGGGGTGTGAAATGATTTTGGGTGGTTTAGTAGTGACTGAGTATATTATCCATTTTTAATGTATGCTATAAGAAAGAAAAGCACAACTATAGCACAAACCCTATATGTTACAGTGGAGAAAGGCTAAGTTGAAAGGTGTGAGGGGACTTGATTAAAATCAAGATAAAGACGATATCAAAGTCACTACCGTTCTAAGTTGTTTAACAGTAGATACGTTCTTTAGCCAGTCTCATCACTGTGCAAGCAGAGTGTGCACATAAACTGAGAAGACTTGGATGTCATCAGCAGTGTGATCCTGTGGGACCACCCTGTGTGTCACTGCTAAAATCTTGCAGTGTAGGACATGGCTTTATTGTGACAATTGCCATGATTATATGTTTTGGGTAAAGGTGGCTTCTGTGTGGATGATGTTTGGAGAAGATGTCAGGTATGTGTCATGCTGGTGGGATCTTTACTGGTGTTACCATCTAATCCTTGGGCCATAAAATCTCGGACCATTCCTACTGTGAGCTAAGCTGAAGAAACTGAGGCTTATAGATCTGACATGATTTTCCTAATGTAATGTAACTATTAATTAACTGAGAGCACTTAGATTGAAGCCAGGCCTACTGAACGTCTGATCCTAAACTCTTAACCACTATGCCCACATAGCATCAATCAAAGAAATGATTCTTTTCCACCCTAAGATGTAATCCTGGGAAGTTTCTTGGGCCAAATGACTGGGTGAATGGTAGGCTGTAGTAAGGGATGTTTGAGAGTAACATAGAATGTTCTCTGAATCCAGAAATGATCATGCCCTTTGGCTAAAACTGAGTGTGAATGTCTTGAACATTTTCTTATATGAATGATCTCTCCAGTAAGGAAGTTTGTTGCCTCTTTTTTTTTTTTTTTTTTTTTTTTTTTTCGAGCTGGGGACAGAACCCAGGGCCTTTGCGCTTGCTAGGCAAGCGCTGTACCACTGAGCTAAATCCCCAATCCCAAGTTTGTTGCCTCTTGTGTGTGTTCAGGGACTCAGGTTCCTGTGTCTCTGCTCTGCAGATGTCTTCTGGTCTGACTTGGCTACTGCAGCTCCAGCCACCATATTGTTTCAAGGAAGTAGAAAAAAGGAAAAGAGTACCTTCACAGTTCTTTCAACAATCAGCTTCTCATCAGAGGTTGTCTGGAAGTTGCTCTCCCATCTTTTTAGTTCACCAGCCACCTGCTTGTCAGGGAGTCTGTCCATACATGAATATGGGTGTGGATAACCAAAGTCCTGCCCTTAAAATGTTTTTTGTGGTGTGACTACTGAAGAACCCAGCAGTTAAGTGGAGAGGAAAAGTTTCCTGGGAATGAGGGGTAGCACATCTATCTGTTTTTGTTTGTTCTGGTGTTTTGGGTTGTGTGTGTGTGTGTGTGTGTGTGTGTGTGTGTGTGTGTGTGTGTGTGTTGTGTGTGTGTGTGTGTGTTTAGTTAGAGCACATAGCCATAGCCCACCATGTCTTTAGCATGCTGAAAAGACAAGAGGTACTTTTGAATCAGTTCAGCTTTCCAGATGCCACCCTCTAGAGCAGCACAAGCAGGGCTCAGAGCCAGCCTTTCACCTGCACCCTGGGCCAGCTGCCATCTTTACTAGGAGATTGTCCAGTACAGCCTATGGCAAGTGTGGAGCTTTGATAGCCCATCCTCTCTGCCCCTCTCCTTGTGACTAAAGCCTGGGTTCACCCTGGGCTTCTCATCTCTTAGGAGTTCACTCTGTTTGATCCTCAGAACTACAAGTCTTATTCTGTGGACTGACTAGTCCACATATCAAAGCTTGCTTCCAGAAATCCTCTTCTAAGATAAGTGTTTTCACATGGGTCTGAAATGAACCCTTTCCACTTGGAGGGAGTCAGGATGCTGGTCTGTGGGAAGAAAGCTAGGAGAAGCTTATGCGAGAAGTAGTTCCTGAGGTGGACTCAGGGTATACACAGATAGTCTCCTCCTGTGCTCTTTGTTCTGTGATTACCTCAGAGCCTCAGTGGTAAAGTGGTTGAAGAGATATTTCTCGGGGTGTTAGAAATCAAATGTTATTAATATGCTAATTACAGCAGGTTCGTTTGCCATTAAGGCAGGTCCTGCAGAGCTTCCCCTTGGCAACTGTTGATGTTTTGCTCTAGAAATAGAAAGCCTATCTTGATTTCTTCATGATCAGCCTACTTTTACCTTGGATTTAGCAGGTCCAGTCTGGCTTCTGGCAGTGAAGGCTAGATGGTGATAGGGTGAGGGAGGTGTGACACATTTCAGAAAGCAGTCATTGGGGAGATCGCACAGTATGTAGAAGTGTTTCTGTACAAGCATGAGGTTCAGAGTTCTACCTCAGATCTCATGTACAAAAGCAGGGTCTGGTGGCACACATGTAATCCCATAAGCAGAAAGGTAGACCTCTGGGGCTCACTAGCCAGCCAGCCTAGTCTCCTTGGCCAGTTCCAAGCCACCAAGAGGCTCTGTTTCTTTGACCTGTACACACACACACACACACACACACTTGGGGAGGAGCCTCAGGGATTCATGGATTCTGGGGTGGGTACTGTGTTATCTGTTCTTGTCAGTGGATATCTAAGCATTATTTCTATGTGTGTTTGGCTTTAGCTTTAGATTAATGAGGCAAATACCTTTTTTTCCACGTCACTTTTATTCCAGAATAGTGGTTCTCAACCTTTCTAATGGTGTGGCCCCTTCATACAGTTACTTTTGTTGTGGTGACCCCAACCATAAGATTATTTTTTGTTGCTACTTCATGACTATAATTTTGCTACTGTTATGAATCATAATTCAAATATCTGATTGAAGATGGTCTTAGGCAACTCCTATGAAAGGGTCATTGACCACCAAAGGGGTCATGACCCACAGGTTGAGAATCACTGTCCTAGATGCACCTGGCTTACGAGAAAAACAAAATTGTAGAAACCTGAGAGAAGAGTGGCCCGTTTTCATTGAAAGTGGATCCCTGAGGATAAGAAGCAATGTGACCAATCCCCGTAGCTTACTGAGGAGCCGGGAGTGGAGAAGTCTGTACTCTCTGCAATGCTGGGGACTTTCAATCATTGGCAAGCAAAAGAATGATCCTTTGTTGATCTGGGGACTGAGGTTGTCTGGCGATGGTCATAGGACTTTTTAATTTTTTTTAAGAGACAGCTATAGATTATAGGAGAATAATATGTTACTAATATACTTCACAAATCCAACAATATTTATTAAAGAACTGCTATCTGCTATCTGAGTTAGGCACTATAGATCTACTAGGGAGCATTCCAGTTACTACACTCAAATGATGGGGAGGTGTAGAGCAACCCTTTGTATTTATAGAGTCTCTGGGTTGGGGTTCAAACATAGTAAAGTCCAGATGTTTAATTTTTCCTACATAGTGTTTGAAATCTCAGTTTTAAGATCTTTAAAGCTGAGAACTGAAAGTCTAATTTAATTGCTTGCCTGGCTGTTGGTGGTTCTTTTGTTCTTTGCCATGTAGTTATACCATGTGTCCTAGGCTCTCTTTACAACATGGTGGTTGGTTACAAAGGAGAATTTCAGGAGATAAAAGCTCAACCTGTGTTGTGGCCTAACCTCTGAAATCACAAGAATCACCTTTATCATGTAGTGTTAATTGGAATAGTGATGAGCCCTTATGCAGAACCAAGGGGTGCAGCATGTTGGTATTTTTTTTTCTCAAGAAGTGTATAAGAGGTCCAGAGAGATGGCTTAACAGTTAAAAGCAAATACTGCTCTTTTAGAGGATTCAAATATAATTTCCAGAACTCATGTCAAGTGGTTAACAATGGCCTGTAACTCTGGTTCTAACATTTTCTTCTGTTGTTCAAGGGCACTGTATTCATGTGCACATATGTCTACTCATGTACACACACACACACACACACACACACACACACTTGCAATTAAAAATAAGGAAAAATTTAAAAGCAGTCTAAGAGAGACTTGAAAAGCTGGGTGTGAAAGAAGGTATAACAAAGAACAAAGTGGATTTAAAAAATAAAAAAAATTGAAAATGAAATGAATAGCAGATCCATATTGGCATATGAAAAAAATAGAAAAGTATAATTTGTATTCAAATAGGTAAACTAGTGTTGGAATGCAGATGGAGATGTTCAGAGCTGGAAATAATCATACATGAGCACTGGTGAGGGGGCTCAGCCAATAGGGGTCCCCCACAAGTTGTCCTTTAGTCTCCACACATATCCTATGGCATCTGCACCCCTTTCCACATAAGGAAGGAAGGAAGAATGGAAGGAAAGAAAAAGAGAAAAAGAGAAAGAGAGAAAGAAAAGAGGAAGGAATGAAGGAAAGAAAGAAAGAGGGAAAGAAAAAAGGAAGGAAGGAAGGAAGGAACTTTCAGCCAGTTCTTCAGCTCCAGCTCTTTGTAGGGAGATTTACCTTCTCATAGGGAACTCTTCTAAAAAAAGTTGACAAAGGAAGAAGGTTACTTTACCAAAATTTGCTCTGACAACCTTCTCTTTAGCCACCTACAAATGCTGACCTATTTGTGGGCACCTCACTGTCAGAGAGGATGGAAAGCAACCATGCCCACCCAAGAACAGCATGTGGGTAAGGCTCAGGCTAAGGAAAGAAAAATTCCACATGATCTGTGAAGTATGAAGGGGCCAACAACACCCGGAGCCTTCAGTTTAAATAGTGAAGCGATGCTAGACCTTCACCCTCTCAAAGGCCAGAGACTGATTTAGAAGTGGTGTTTTCCCCTTTCAAATGGCAGAGAAAGTAAGACATAGTCATTTGCTCATAAATACTGGTTAGCCCTGTTTATGCTACAAAGATAAATTGCCCAAAAGAAGGCAGAGCAGACTGTGGCCTTCTACTGTGGATGCTGTTGTGTTACTCTGGGCATATTCCCCAAGTTAGAAATGAATTCATTACTACCTGAAGATCCCTTGTGAGACAGAGGCCGAGACAGCATCATCAAGGCATCTCATAGCAGTGTCTGGGTGTGCAGTTTGACGCTTAAAGTCATAGATGTTTATACAGGCCATGGCTACTAATCCTGCCTCTAAAATTCTTGAGCCCCAGGAAAGGCATCAGTTTGGATTCTTGCTGCCTTGGTCACACCACAGAGATCTAAGTTCAGGTAACCACTCACCAGTTGTGTGAGAGTTGATCGGCAATACTCAATTTTGGATGTAGTAGAGAGACTGCTTCCTGAGCCAGACTGGGCAGTGTCCATTGATCAAGTCTGGTAGTCTTGGAGATGCTGGTTCATTACACCCAGAGGAGCTGCCTCAGAATAGGAAGTAGGAAGTAAATGAGCATTGGGTAGCACCACACAGTTGGCTCTTGTGATGATTATTATTCCCTATCAACTGCATTTAGAATCCTCTAGGAGACACAACTCTGCACGAGTCTGTGAGGCTATTTCTAGAGAGTTTTAACGGAGGATAGAAGACCTACTATCTATGAGTTTGGCAACACCAAGCCACATGCTAGGGTCTTAGTGATGGTAAGTAGAGAGTTGAGCACTTGGTTCCTGACTGTAGATGAAAGGTGACCAGCTGCCTCACTTGCCCACTTCCATGTCTTTTACACCGTGGTGGACTGTATCTCTCCGTAATCTGTGAGCCCAGACAAACCCTTCTTTTCTTCGATTGCCCTTTATTTTTTTCTAAAAAGTTTTTATTGATCCAGTTACATGTATGTAAGTTATAAAGCATCATCCAAAACTGCTGTCGGAGCTGTCCACTTGCTGCCTGTTTTGTTTCTTCTCTTGTGTTTCTAACTGTAGATCAAATCATAGATGATGGTCCATTCACTGGTTATATAGCTCTTTGCTTAATAAGCAGTCAGTCTGGTTCCTCAGACTCTTCAAAGAACCTTGGGTATAACCTACAGAATGAAAGCTCTGTATATTCCCAGGGACAAAGCATTTGTCTCACATGGAAAGCCCAGTCCCTACACACATAGGAAAAGCAAGTGGCAGCCGCAGGCACTGTGTTGACCTCTGCTATTAAAGTCTCTCCAATTACTCTGGCCTGCAGTTGGAGATCCCATAGCCATACCCAGCTCTATGCTTGGAAGTAGGCTGCTTTTATTTATTTGTTAAGACAGATTCTTACTATGAAGCCCTGGCTAACCTAGAAATTGCTATATACACCAGGGTGACCTAGAACTTGGCCTCTACCAGAACCTGCCTCTACCATCTTGAGGTGAACGTGTGCTTTTAAGATATTTGAGAACCAATTCCTCAGTCTTCTGTTTGCACCAGGAGAGGAGTGAGACCTCGATGCACTATGATAGGTCAGGTTGAAGGAAATCAGTGGGTGCACTGCATTCGAAGCAACACTCGGGGCTTGCATTGCCTGACAAAGCAACATCTGAAATTGTTTAGATTTAGTGGATATAAACAGGTGAACCCTCTGTTTCAGTTAACCCCTTATGGGCAGTTGATATTGCGCTCTCTCTCTCTCTCTCTCTCTCTCTCTCTCTCTCTCTCTCTCTCTCTCTCTCTCTCTCTCTCCAGTAAGTGAAGGTGTTAAATAAAAGAAATATGGCAAGAGTGTCTAGTGCTTATAATAAATGATATTGACAGGGGCTCTGCCATATACTAGGCAGTATACTGAATATTTTGATCCATACTTATGAGATCTATTTAAGACCCAGAAAATAAATCTTTGTGGTGGTCATATGTTTAGTACACAGTCTGTCAGACAATGTAGGTTCAGTTACTATAACAAAAACACTTTCCCTTCTCATCCGCTAAAACTGATAAACTAACTTCAGTAAGAAACTACTTCTCTTTTAAGGAGCAATATGCTGTGAGACCTAGAGTTTTTATGGAAACTGATTAAGTTTTCAGCCTCTATTTATCATTTAGTTAACAGCCTGTAGGATGTTGTCTTCATTGAGATGGTCCAAGATGACCCACCCCACCGTGTCTGCATTCTGCACTGTGGGAGGTGAAGAAGAAAGGAAAGGGCCTACATATGAATCTCGATGATCTACCAGTGGTTTCCTGCTCCTGGCTCTCTACTATCTCATTCCTGTGGAGTTTTAGGTCAGCATCAGGGAAAAAGCTTAGAACTCTTTGGTTAGGGATGGTAGTTGTTTCTGCTTACGTCGCTAATGCCTAATCACTGTGTCTAGTACCATGTAGGGCACAAAGTAAATTGCTTTTAAGAGACCAGTCATGAAGACCTGAGTTTGATTCTGAGCACCCCTGTAACAAGTTAGATGTCATGGTACACACTTGTAATCCCAAAACTGGAGAGGTAGAGACAAGTGGATCCCTGTGGCTTGCTGGCAAGACCCTGGTCCCCATGAAAGATGCTGTATCAAAAAAAAATAAATAAATAACTATTTCCAACAAGTTGTTCTCTGATCTGCACATGCACACTGTGACAGTGTGTGGTCATCCCCACCCCCCAATAAATAATGTATAAAAATTTAAAAACCAAAACAAAAGGAACAAGTCCTGAAGAATATCTAAAGTTGACCTTGCTCTCCACATGCATGAACTCACAGCTGTGCACACATATACACAAAGGGATGGGGAAGACACCCCCCCAGCCAAACGAACTGAACAAGTGAGGATGCCTATATGGTGATCTAGAAACTGAGGCAATTAGCAACCAGCATGAAGTAGATCCAGAAAATTTTCCTCTGAGGTGGAGGTCTGTAACTTCTTGGATTAAGCCTAGTGGTCAGGATGACTTGTTGGTTCTTCTGCCCTAACCCTAATTTTGAACATTTTATGTAAATTGTGCTTTCAAGTTGGAGACTTAGGTGCTGCTTTTGGGAGGAAGTGCATGCTCAGAACATTTTCTCTCCTAGAGGCATTGACTTAGCTGTGCCGTCCTGGTGAGCACCAGTCACCTCTCTAGTGAGTCCTTGCTCAGTACAAAACATAGGCACAGCCCAGCCTTTCTGAACCGAAGCTTAGGAGGGCTTGCTTGGTGAGCTTTCCAATGTGACAAAGCGATTTTGAGGCGCTCTGAATTCACCCTTGTTATTATATTTTCCTGAGCAAATCCCTTTTCCAGTTAATTGCTTAGAAGGAAAAACAAGAAACTTGGACAGTTCTACTATGGAAATTTTCAGTGACAAACAGCCATGATGGGTTATACTTCGGGACCAGTTAGAAATAAGGAGTTCACCACAATTGTGTTTTGGATCAGCCCAATTTCTTTTTTCTTTTTCCAAGGTATCATTCATGTTAAGTCACCTGGGAGGATTTCTTTTAGATTTCCCATCGGGTAAATGCCTGTTTCAAGGCTGTCAAAGGGAAGAAAAGAGCAGAACCAGGGAGCAAGTGTGCCAGCTGTGAGGAAGCTGATGGTGTCTAGACAGTTATGAGATGTGTGGGAACTCTTAAAACAGGAAGAGGCAAAGAGAAGCATGTGTTCAGGGTTCTGCCTGTGTCTATTCAGTGTTTGTATAGCCGAGAAAGCTTTAGACTAAAATAAGTGGTATTTGGCAAGAAGTGGTACTGCATGCTGACAAATTGATTGTGCTCTTTTACTGTGATAAAAATGAAAATTCATGAGGCATTTTGTTTTCTTTGCCCTGATGATTAAAGTGTCTACTTGGCTCCATGCAGAGAAGGCCCTTGAAGATTTATATGAGACACCTGTATGGCATCCATCACAGGCTTCTGAGCTGACAGAGCAGCTCTGCCTTGTGGTGTTCAAAGTGTCAGGTCTGAAGGAGGAGGTTAAAATGGCCTCCGATGGGGGTCCCTGAACCAGACTAGGGTGGCATCCTTTAGTGAGGATTTTGGAATTTTAAAGAAAGATTTATTTATTTGGGGGCCTGGAGAAATGGCTAATGTGTTAAGAGCTCTGACTGCTCTTCCAGAGGACTCAGGTTCAATTTCTAGTATATACATAAAAAAGTCCTATTTTGTAAAATATAGATTTATTTATTTTTATTTTATAAGTATGAGATTTTTGCCTTTATGCATGCAGTGCACTGTGTATATGCCTGGTCCCTGCAAAGATCAGAAGAAGGAGCTGAATCCCCTGGAACTGGGGTGGTTGTAATCCTCCATTTGTGTGCTGGGAACCAAAGCTGGGTTCTCTGTAAGAGCAAAAAGTGCCCTTAAGTGCTGAGTGATCTCTCCAGTCCCTTTGATTTTTTTTTTCAAAATTTAAAATCACATTTTATTTATGGGTTGGGATTTGCATATACCATTCTGCAAATGTGAGATTAGAGTATCACATGCAGTAGTAAGTTCTATGTGGTTCCTGGGACTCAGATTAAAGTTGTTGGAATTGGTGGCAGGTGTCTTTATATTCTGAACCATATTGACAGCCCAGGGTCTTGAAGTTTTAATAAAGGATTTGCCGTTACTCATCTGTTGCTCACGTGGAAGGGACTTTGTTTCTTATAAGGCTGACATAGCCTGGCCTATCATAGGGAGAAATTTGGAATTACAATATTCATATGCAGTCATTTACTAGCTACTGTTGCATTGAGTTTTATGTAGCTCAGATTGGCCTCAAAAGCCTAGGCATGTAGCTAAAGATGAGCTTTAACTTCTGATTTCTTATTTCTACTCCTGAAGTGTTAGAATTATAGGTGTGTATCAACATGCCTGTTGATACGGTATTGTGAATCAAACCTAGGGCCTTGTTTGTGTTAGACAAGCACCAACTCAGCTAGAACTTTAGCTCCCACTGTATCTGAAACTTACTGTAACCCAAGTTGGCCTTGAACTCATAGAAATCTCCTGCTTCAAGCCATATGAATGTCTGGCCCTGTATTATGAGGTCTTAATCTGTTCATTTACTGGGTCAGCAAGAGTCATTTCTCATGGCTCTGTGTCTGGCTGTCTGCTAGGTGCCTGGATGTTTGAGAAGTGAAACATTCTAGTCCCCTGCTAGCTCTGAAGAAGACTAACCATTTATATTCCTGTCCTGTTGCCTTAAAGACTGGAGGGGGCATCCCAACTCATTCTCTTCGCTGGCCTGGCAAGTGCATGAAGGTGCCTATTTGACAGCTAGTCCTGGGCAGTCATGTTTTTCCGGACCTCATCTTCTGGAAGATGAATGCTCTAGACTCATAGGGCAGAAGCAGCCTAGACCTAAATGGACCAACAGATATCTGGATTACTTAGTGTCTTAGTTAGTTTTTCTTGTTGCTATGATAATAATACCCTGATAAAAGCAACTTAAGGGAGAAAAAGTTTATCTTGGCACTTATTCGAGGGTACAACCTATGGATGCTGGGGAAGGCTTGGCTGCAAAAGCTTGAGGCAGCTGCTTACATTGCATCTGCAAAAAGGAAGCCAAGAAATGAGTGTTCCTACTCAGCTCACTTTCTCCTTTTAATTCAGTACCCATAGAATAATGCTGCCCACAGTGATAGGTCTTCCCCTCTCAAGGTAGACAGTTCCACACAGGCATGCCAAGAGCCTAACCTAATCCAGATACTCCCTCACAGGTATACTCAGAGCTTTGTCTCCTAGGTGATTCTAGATTCTGTCAATTTGACATATTAACATCACTCTTAGGTACCTTTTATTCCCCATGAAGGTTGCTACCTGGTGGCATTGACATAATCTCACCTACTTTTTAGATTCAGGTCTTTGTCTATTGTTACTGTGGATTTCAAGAAGCTAAGAAACGCAGGCTAGATCTGTAGTCAGCAGAAACCGTGGTCAAACTCTAGCACTGCCGCCTACTGGCTCCTTGACCTTATGCTGACTCTGATTAGGGCTTTATTTTCAAGCATCTGAAATACAGAGTGGTTGTAGTACCTGTGGTGGTTTGAATATGCGTGGCCCAAGGAGTGGCACTATTAGGAGGTGTGGCCTTCTTGAAGTAGGTATGGACTTGTTGGAGAAAATGTGTCACTGTGGGGGCGGGCTTTGAGACCCTTCTCCTGGCTGCCAGGAAGAGCCAGTCTTCTCTTAGCTGCTTTCTGATCAAGATGTAGAACTCTTGGCTCCTCCAGTACCATGCCTACCATGATGATAGTGGACTGAACCTCAGAACCAGTAAGCCAGCCCCAATTAGATGTTGTCCTTTATAAGAGTTGCCTTGGTCATGGTGCCTCTTTACAGCAATGGAAACCCTCACTAAGACAATACCTTCACATAGACAGTTATGAAGGCTACATGAGACAGGCATGTGGTGTCTAGGATGGGGTTTAACATACAGCAAAGTAGCTCTGTTTTTGTTACCAATGCTTCAGTTGTTGTTGTTATTATTATTATTATTATCATTATTATTATTTTATTATTATTATTTTATATACCTGGTAGCAAAATACGGAAGACCACTGTCTGACCGAAACCCTGACAAAATCTAATTTAGAAAAATCTTTATCTAAATTCTGACATCAGAGACTAGAGAAGTGGCTTCATCAATACAGTGCTCACCCCACAAGCATAAACACAAGATAAGGATCTGAATTTAGATCTCCGGAAGGCTCGATGCAGTAGTGTATGTCTCTATTCCTGACACCAAGGAGACACTTGAGGAAGCAGGACTAGGTGGATTCCTGGAACTTTCTGGCCAGCCAGTCTATGTGAATTGGTGAGCTCCAGGTTTAATGAGACTGTATTAGAAAATATAGTGGACAGTAATTGAGGAAGAAACCCAGTGTTGGCCTCTGACTTTCACACACTTGCTCATGCACATGTATGTGTACTCTCACACACATATTACATACACACATGTACATGCCCTTGCACACACAGTCCCAACGACAACAGATGACAACTCTAAGCAATATCTAAGTCTAGATCTCTGCTCCCCTGTACTAGATCCCAGTAAAACACCTTCCTCTGCTGATCCCTATCTGAAACACAGACACTGGGTAAACTCTTGTGCCTTTGAGCACACATCCATTTCCCTCTTTAGCACCTTCAGCTCTTCATTAGACTAAAGCTAGGCTAATCATAGGTGGAAGGCTCGAAAGAAGTTGACATGGTTTGCTATTTACCAAACTACACAAAAGGTCTGGGTTGTATTCCAACAGGGAAGCTTGGAGGAGGAATCAGAGGAGAGTCTTCCTGCATATTTTCCTCTGCATACCAAGAATGAGAACTAAGGGGCAGACCGAGATTCATGCTAAATAAGACTGGTCTGAGGTTGAGAAAAAGTCCTGGGCACCCAGTGGTGAAATGCCTGCCGTGAATAAACAGGCTTAAGGCTGTCTGAGTTTTCCAATGGGAATCATGTTGAAGGAAATCATGTTGAAGACTGAGAAACTGCTAACCCAGAGACATCACGACTTTTGGAAGACTGTTATTACCACCACCTTCCCAGGCATTTACTTCTCAAGCTGCTTGGCTGCGTAGCTGTTAGCATTACTATACCCTGGCCAGTGGCCCAAAAGGAAGCAGGGACACCTGGTGAGGTTTGGGGATGGTGTAGCTCTAACTGGTACCGAGAGACCTGGACGTCCTTTGTTGTTGTTGAATGGGAGGCAACTTAGTAACAATTACCTATCACCTAGTGCTTTTGGGTGACCCTCATTTCCAGCAGATTGACCATGGAGGGATGTCCAGGGAATGGCCTGAGACTTGGAAGTGGATTGTTGTTTCCATTAGTTTGCTGTTCCATAGCCCATTCTTTTTGTGCGTTCACCTATTCTGCTGCTTGGGCCAAGCACTGTTGTGGGTGCACAGTTGTTAGACAGACCTTACAGGGAATGTAGTGTGGGAACTACCTGGAAAACTTTTCACAAAACGTTCATTCTGACTCTGTTGATATAGTCTGTCTGGGAGTGGCCTGGGTATTGACTCTTCTAAAACTGTACAGGTTTGAGAGAAAACAAACAAATAAACAACCAAGTGAAGGAATGCCCTAGGACGGTTGCAGCAGGAGCCCAGGGCAGAGAGCATCACTCACCCTAAGCCAGGCTTAGGTTGCTCTGTGGCAGGCTCGGTCTCAACTCACTGGGAAGCTCTGCCTCAGCTTGCAAAGTAAAACAAAGTTCTGAGCACCACCTGTTTTTTACCCCCTGAATAAAACTGGATGGCTGGCGGTCATAGATCTTGCTTTTCAGGCTCTTCATTGATTTTTTTTTTTTCAGAAATGTTGCTTTTCTTCATCTGTGAAAATTTCGACATTTGTGAAATTCAAAATTTGTGAAAGTTTATCAAAATAGAAGTGAGCATTGGGTTTGCATTTATGTTTCCTACTTGCTCCCAGCATTCAAAAGTACCAGCTGATATTGCAGGTGACTCTTCTGCCACAGGGTGTCATGTCCTCTGAGCAGTGTGCAGAGGTGAGGTTTTCAGTCACTGAGACGTTTTGGAGTAGAGGAGAGCAGTTCAAGTCCAGTGTTTCCAACCTCCCCTTTTGGAATTGGCAAGTAAGAGAGTCGGACCTAGAACCCAGATCCTGACTGTTTCTAGCTCTTCCTAGGATTCTGGGCCTGCCTCCCCTAGCTGGTCCTTCCATCCCCCTCACCCTACCCCTTAACTTACCAGTTCTTCATTTGATTCCCACTATGAGAAAATATCCAAGTTCTCTGCTTTTTTGTACTTTGAGAATGAGGAGGAGGTCACTACCTGACTGAGGTTATGGTACTGAGGTTAGGGGTCTGAGTATGAATATCACATCTCCACACTCTGCCAGTCTCAGCCTTAGCCCCTTCCTAGATTTCCAGGTACATTTCTGATGCACTTTGAGGGTCACCCAAAAGCACCCTGCCCCTGCAACCCCTGGTACCCAGATCTTCTTTCTTCAAAGCTGCAGGCAGGCACTCTTCCTTCCCTTCTACTGGCAACCTGGGCTCCAAAATACATTGGTTTTGACGTGTGGCTTATCCAAGTGCCACCAACTGTGTAAAACCTGGGGTTTCTATTTATGATATTCCCAAGATATGTGACAAGCACATGGTACTGGTAAAACTAGAGACCAGAATGAGGGGAAAAGAGGCACAGGAAGATGGCATTTGGTGAGGGTGTGTTTGTGTAATGTGCCATATGTCATTTTTATTCATATAAAACATCATTCTTGAAGTAATCAGAACCAGCTCAGCTGTTGCTAACTAAATACCAAATGTTTCCCTTTTCCTGCTCCTTCCAAGGGGCAGACTGTGAGGAACTGCCCTTACTCAGGATGCTATCACTCCTCTCTAACGTCACAGACTATTTTTCCTCAGAGCCAAAGCCAGACTGCTTTTTCCAGGTTTGGCAGGAATTTTTGAGAGAAAGTTAATTTCAAATCACTTTTTCTGTTTATTGTGTCAGATGTCATAGGGACCATGAGGAACTTACCTTCTTGCCAATAACCTGGTACTTCAGGGAAATACAGTTTAGGTACAATGGCATGGGTATCTATCTGGTGGAGAGATGGCGGCAGGAATCCTTTTTGGAGGCCGCCCCACCTCTACCCGCAGTTTACTATAACATGTGGTTTCATTTCAGAGGGCTCCGGTGTTAGCATTTCCATTTCCTCAGGAAGCCACATTCCATTCTTGCTCTTATTCCTGAAATGGAACGTACATTTTCCTTGGCCCAAGTTCAAGGAGTGCCTGGGGCAACAACGAAAACAGTCCTAAGAAGGTTTCAGTCATGGTCACCCCTCCCTACACTGCCACCCATGTATGTCCCATGCTTGCTACAGAAGGATTGCTGCCAAAACTCCAAAAGCCCCAGGGGGTGGCATGGGTATCGGGTGGCTAGTGTTGAACTCAGGTCTTGTGGATATCAGAGGAGAGCTCTGGTGTCCTCTATGTCTATGCTCTGGCCTTCTGTTGGGAGATCTGGTTGCCCACTAAGTGCCCACATACCACAGAGTCTTAATTAAGAAAGTATGTTCCCATTTCATGTAACTGGAAAAGAATGTAAACAATGACAACATTTATTTATCTTCACTATCAATATCATTCCTGTTTCTGAGTCTTAAAGGAATTAAGATCTTAACCGCAGGCATGAGCTATTGAGAGACATGTGGCTTCATTCAGAGTGAGGGTCCCCGTGCAAGGCAAAGCTGGTAATAGAGCTGAACCCTCCCAGAGCTTGAATCCAGTGGCTCAAAGACAGAGAAGCAACTCAGCTTGAGAGCTGCTTTCACGTTGTCAGGGCGTCAAGCCTCTTTTCATTGGTTCCATTTACTTACCTTTCTGAGACTTCAAAGCAGTAAAAGCCTTCATTTCTATCATCTGTCATCCTGGCTGCTATTCACACAGGACAGACCATATGCTGGGACTGGGTGGGGTGCTCCTATGTGTTGGTGTCAGCAGTTCACAGGGCAGCTGAGCCTCTGGAAAGGGATTTACCCAAGACAAACTCATTACCCAGGGCCATTTGCTGACTGTCAGCATTATTTCTGTGGGCAGTTGGATAATCCTGTTATACAGAGGGGATGTCTCAGGCACTGTGGCCTCTACACACTAATATCAATTGTAACCACCTTTTGTGAAAGACAGCCATGATACAGTCATGGCAAAACCCACACGCAGCTGAGGATATCCATTCTCTGAGCCAAAGGATACAGGTAGGACTCAAATCCCAACATATTGCTAGCTTTGTAGGAATTCTTACCTTGTCATGCACCTTGTCTGCCTCTGAGACACAAGAAGGATGGGATGCTAGGATATTTCTGAGCTGGTGTACTAATCAGCAGTGCAAACATACTTTGTAGAATCTCTGTGCAGATCCAGCTTTGTAGTGGAAGGGGAAGCAGTGCTTAATTGTGAGTGGCATAGGACCTTGCTGTAACTGATTTTGTACAGAGGCTTTCATTTTGAGTCATCCAAATACTGTTTAGAGCTGAAAGGCTTATTAGTCAGCCCATTTTTGTTGTAATACACTGAAACTTAAAATAAATGAGCTTAAGGATAAAAGGGAATCTGTTGGTTCATGTAACAAAAGATAAACCAGAAATAAAACCCGTGACTTCTAATATGGCTGGATCTAGACTTTGGTTGTTATCTGGGACATTGCTCAACTTGATGTGGCTGCACCTTCATTCTTTTGTTGTTTCATTGTTGTTGTTGTTGTTGTTGTTTCCCTTTTATAACCACAAACTAGGCAACAGCAGCTCTTGGTATATGTATTGCTAAGCTTTTCAGATTTCAAGAGAAACCCTAATATGATGGTGAACCCTTTTAATCCCAGCACTCAGGAGGCAGAGGCAGGTGGATCTCTGAGTTGGAGGCCAGCCTGATGTACAGAATAAGGTTCAGGACAGCTGGGGCTACACAGAGAAACCATGCCTCAGCAAACAAGCCAACAAACAAACAAACAAAAAACCCACACCAAACAAACAAACAAAAAAAGATTTCAGGAAAAGACCAAATGGTTCCTTTCTTAAGACTAATTCTGCTGCTTCTGATCTTGGTAACTGTAGACATACTTTGACTCTCACAGCTGGTTCATATGGTGTGGATCCAGGTGCGTGCTAGGAGATACCTCACATTCCACGAGTTCTAGGCAGTCAGGTATTATCTGGCTTGCTAGTGGCGTGAGTTTGTATATGTGTCTCCATCCATGATGGGCTAGAAATTTAAGAATGTTCCTCCCCTTAGGAGAGGGGAACTGTTCCAAACAGGGGCAGCATGTTCAAGCACAGATCTTGATTCCACCTGGGAAATCTAGATCCAGTTATTCTAAAGGAGCTTGGGGAACTCTAGTTCTCGGAGGATGCAGACATAACCCTGCATGGAGCAACACTGCCCTTGAGTGAGGCCACAATAAGGATTTTCTCATTTTATGACTGAAGAAGCAAGCTTATGTCAGAAGCCATGTAGGAAAGGCTAAAGGCATACAAGTGTCATTCTGGAGATGAGACATCTTATTGTGTGGTCTGCAATAGATAATTTTGAATTGCAGGGCTTTCGAAACCTCATCTCAATATTGATTCTTGCAACTGATTTGCCTTTCCTGTCATTATTAAATTAATATAACAATTTCTGGGCACTAGCCTACCCTATTGGGCAGATTTTCTGTAAATCAACAAAGATGTACTCTTGTAGTAATGCTACAAAGTGGGGAAATCTGTTTTATTCCTTGGCCTCTTCTTTTTGCTCTGCCCCTCCATTGTTTAAGCAATCACCACCACACAAAGATGATCCCCTCCCAGCACAAGATCCTTCCCAGGTGCTAAGTCAGCAACTGCTCTGGCAGTTAAGGCAGTGCCAATGATGGCTGCATTTATCCTCCTGTGGCTTTTGTCCCCCTCCCCACATTTCTTACTCCTCCATTGAGATCAATGGAAGATTTCTTAATTCCTATCCTAAATTTATACAGGTAATTTTGAGCCCCCTAAGTATGAAGGCTGCAATTAGGGCTCTGTGAACCTTCATATGTCATGTGTTAATCACACTAAGATAGAAAGCAGGGTTGAAACAGAGTTTTGATCAGGGAAAACATTTCCTTTAGGCGAATGTGAAGCCATTATCTGATAACTAAAAGTCATCAACTGGAGATGAACCATTTATTGTAGGTGCAAGGACAAAAGATAAAATATTGACTAGATTTATCTATACAGAACTTCAATGCTAATGAGACACTAATGAAAAGATGATTTGCCTCTTGACAAAACCGTGCTAACTTAGACATAAGAATTATTGTTCCGGGGTTGGGGATTTGGCTCAGTGGTAGAGCGCTTGCCTAGGAAGCGCAAGGTCCTGGGTTCGATCCCCAGCCCTGAAAAAAAAAAAAAAGAATTATTGTTCCAGGGGTTGGGGATTTAGCTCAGCGGTAGAGCGCTTGCCTAGGAAGCGCAAGGCCCTGGGTTCGGTCCCCAGCTCCGGAAAAAAAAAAAAAAAAAAAAAAAAAAAAAAATTATTGTTCCAAACTTTAATGAACCTGTGGAGCTAGTGACAGAATGTTCAGTTAGATCTTATTCAATTTATGATTTGAATTTATGTTTGAACTTTTTGTGAACTTTTAAAAAAAGATGCTTGGAATACCATGTGATCATGTATTCTGAAAAAGTACAAGAACTAGGACCGATGACAATAAGAACAGAAGCAGAATAGGAGCAGAGCAGAGCAGAGCAGAGCAGAGCAGAGCAGAGCAGAGCAGAGCAGAGCAGAGCAGAGCAGAGCAGAACAGAGAGAGCAGAGAGAAAGAAGACAGACTTTTTAACATGAGACAAGTTTCTTCTTAACAGCAAGTTTCTTCTTACTAACAAGGATAGAATTTTTTGTTTTGTTTTGTTTTTATACTCCGAAAAATGGTCGTTTTTTTTCTTTCTTTCTCTAAGTAATAAAAATTGGAGCTTATTTTTCACCCAGAATGAGTGAGTTCTTTCTTTGCTGATGCTTGCACAATGAAACCTGCTTGGGGCGGGGGGCTTTTGCTCCATCTACCATGTATGCATTTGTAAGTATAGGTTTAAGTATGTAAATGTGTATGTATATTTGTGGAGTTGATGAGACTCATGGTTGGGCCTGTGACATGGCTGTGTATATGTATAAATGTGTGTGTTTTTCTGCATATTGCCTGTGTAAAAGCCCCCCTACCCCCTAAAAACATGCCTTTCTTTTCCTGACTCACAAAGATTTAGTTGCTCTCACCTGGCCAGTGAGAGGTGAGGCTCTTGGGCAACAGAGAAAGGAACTCTAACAATTATTAGTTAATTCTCTGCTACTGCCAACAGGAATTAATTACCAAATATTTTCTGTCTTTGTTTATACGTACATAAGAGTTAGAAGAGTTCAGAGTTTCTCGCTGGGCAATCTTGCCACTTGCCAGCCCCAGA
The DNA here is from genome assembly GCF_011064425.1 of Rattus rattus. Taxonomy (NCBI): domain Eukaryota; kingdom Metazoa; phylum Chordata; class Mammalia; order Rodentia; family Muridae; genus Rattus; species Rattus rattus. The sequence continues at coordinate 55,146,445 of NC_046155.1, read as the reverse complement.
TATTTAAGTTTTGTTCTATCTAAAGTATTGACCCTGAAAATTGCCCATTGCTTTTATCGGGAAGTCTGCCGTCACATAAGCCCAATCTCCAGTGCTTCCCCCAGGCCACTGCCCAGAGAGAGAGAGAGAGAGAGAGAGAGAGAGAGAGAGAGAGAGAGAGAGAGAGAGAGAGAGAGATCGATCTCGAGATCTCAGAGAACCTGTGCCAGGCAAGCTCCTGGGAAGCTTAGATAGCTCAGGTTATGTGACTTAATATTTTTCTTTCCTTTGGTTATCTTTATTGAAATGTCACTGCTTGCCTGCAATGCAGTCATCAATTTCAATTGTATAATTAAATGACTTTTTATAAACATGTACAGCAGTGCAATCACCAGAGTCAAGGCATAGAACATTTTTATAATACTCAACTTCCTCCATCTACCATGTGCCTCTGTCATGAATTCCCTATTTCCCACTATTGTTCTGATTTTGGTCACTGTGGATTTGACTTTTTTGAGTTTTAGACTTTTGGGATTAACTGTTCATGTAGCTTTTGCTTCCAGATCTTGGACCAACACAATGCTGCTTGGGCTTATCCATGCTGTGTTTGCTCTTGATGTCTATTTGTTTGGCCTGAGTGATAAGTGGTATTTGACTACAGAAGTGTGGCATCTCATGGTTTTTCGTGTGTATATTGTTAGATGTCCAGGGGTCACTGGACCCAGGAAAGGCCTGGGTTCCTCCTGGAATGGACTTGGCTTTTCTAACTTCAGGTCTCCTTTTCTTTACTATTGGTCATATGTTCTGGTGACAGAGGAAATCAGTTCCGCATCACATTACATTGCAAAGGGGATGGATGTGAAAACAGAGATTAGCATTTGATCAAATGGTGACTCTCCACCTGCTTTATAAATAAAGTTTTATTAGATACAGAATTCCCATAGACAATTCATACAGTGCCACGGGCACTTTTCATTACAGCTCCATCGCTGAGTAACTATGACCCAAATCATACATCATACAGACTACTACTAGTTTTCACAAAATTTGGAGGAACACACCAAACCAGGCATTGCCACCAGAAGTAGACAAAAGTAGAGCTTTGGAATACTAGATAAAAGTGAGCTTTAGTATTGACCGTGGAGGCCATCTTTAGACCTTTAATCAATTTGTGTAACTGGCAGTTAAGGAAGGCTCCAGTCTGTGAAGGGACTTAGCAGCTGATCATTCTGATGCCTTTATTTTGTAGATGAGAAACTGAGGCCTAGAAAGGCATACAAACTCAAGCCCAAGATACTTTGGACCGTGAGAGGCCCAGATCTGAGGACATTGCCTTTGGTCTTGTTATTCCTTCAGCTGGTTGACATCTTGGCAAATGTCAGCCTGACTTGTGAAGATAGAGAAAGAAGAGGCTTGTTGTACTGTGTGTTTGAATATAGGCATTGAGACACTTAGACTTATCACCAGGCAAATTCATCCTCCTATGTAACACGACTTACTGATGCTCGTCTTCCTGCCTTGGCTCCTATCCCCAAGCACCTTGTACTTCCTTTAAGCTATTCCTCCATGTCTACTCTGTGACATTAGTTGCATACTCTGTCCTGATTCAAGAGGTGATCTTTAAAATTAAAAGAACGTTCTATTATCAAGAAGCAAGAGGCCTTAGAAGAGAGTTTGATGGTTGAATAAAGGAAGCAAAACAACAGTCATAATGCTTGGAAGAGACCTGCCAGTGATGGACCAGACCCAAGGCAAGGATTCAGGTTTTATAAGAGTTGGTGTGTACGTATGAGTGTCTGTGTGGTGTGTGTGTGTGTGTGTGTGTGTGTGTGTGTGTGTGTGTGTGCATGTTCCTGGTATGTACAGCTTCGCAGATTGCCTTCTGTGCTCTTGACACTCCCCAGGAAATACTGAAAACCTGATTTGAGTATCACAGTCAGCACTGTTGCAATTTTGAAGCGCATCTACCCCTAGATGACCCCGAGTTGTCCTCCTCATGTCTCCAGCCTCATTATCATTAGACTTCTCAGGGACTATCTGCCTTCCACATTCGTCTTCCCACACTGAGAACTTTGCTTTGCGCTTCCTCCTGTCACCTTGACGATTCCCATGTCCATATTCTTCCTACTATGGCCTCATCCATTCCCAAAGGAATCTGTGTTCCACTTGCTTTTGTGGATAAGAATAGAAGATCCTTATTGGAGACTGAGAACAAAATCTGGAAAGACAATTTCTGGTTCTTTTGACCTTTACTGACCAGCTAGTAAGTTGCTTTCTTGTTTGGGATCTTCTACATGGTTTGGAGAAGCAGTGAAAGTGTGTGTGTGGAGGGGGGCGGGGGCGGTGTTCCTGACAACTTGTGTCAGAATCACATGGTGTTTACTGTGCCCGTGTTTATATCAGTCTTGTTTCCATACTGACAAGAAACACCATATGTAGGGGAAGAAATTCTGTCAGATGAACTCTTAGGCAGTCACAATATGGTACATGAAATCTTATAATTGCTTTTGGAAACAGGGGGTTACCTTGCTCAAATCAAATAAGAGGTATTGTGCCCTTTCCCATAATTGAGTAACACTGAAGTTTGATACATGGTAATTTGCTCTGTTTCCAGAGTTTTATAGGGAAAGCTCCTTGATTGGGGGAAGGTGCAAAGGTTTGTTTTTCTTCCCCAGGGTGTGTGTGTGTGTCAGGGTGTGGCAAGGGGGTGTAGGGGGGGCACTGAGTAGGAGTCCGTGAGCACTGAGCTGTGTACTGAGCCTTGTGCTAACAGGTACAGACTACCGACCTGCCATGTGGCTGACAACCACTCTCCTCTATCGTGTCATTTTATAACTATCAGTTGGATCACGTCTGCTCATCCACGTGCACCCATGTTGCTCCCTCCACCTGAGTAGCCCCTCTTTGCTTCCTCAGAACTGGTACACCGTGAGACCAAATGCTTGATGGAGTAGCTATGTGTGAACCATCTGTGCCTGGAGATGTGGAGCCTGTGTCTACATTGAAGGGTAGAGTTAAGGCAAGAGTTCAGCACTGGACTGGTCTGAAGCAAGCAGCTGGAGAGGGGCCACCTAGAGGATGACTTGGCATGGGGCTCATTCATGTTGATCAGAGTATCTGCTTTAGAGAAAGCCACATTTGTGAGTGACTTCTGTATATATGTATGACCCATGAGTTCCCACTAAAATAGCCCCTGCTTTTGAGCCATTTGCTCATGAGAAGAGCAATGTATACTCTTTGTAGTTAATGTCAGATATTAATGCCCAGGCTTTAGGCCCAGGCTCTACCTTCCTGGAAGAAAAAATAAATCTCATCAGTCCTAAGTCCTCAGGACTCTGAAGTAAGCAAGCCTCTTTCCAGGAAGTTTTAGAAGCAGCTCTAGGGCTAGAGTCACAGGCCCTAACTGTAGTGGCTGGGTCTGGGGCATGAACCACATTCTGAATTTATGGAGGAAACAGGTCTCCAATTTGGCTATTATTCAGTCAAGTGCCATGCTTAACTTTATCATCGTGTTGGGGAGAATGAAGGTTACGATTAGATGGGGCCGAGTCATTTACCCATTCTTTTTAGGTTTTATGAGAAAGGGTTTCTCTGTGTAGCTCTGACTCTCCTAGAACTCTCTCTGTAGACCAGCCTGGCCTCCAGCTCACAGATATCCACCTCTGCTTCCTGAGTGCTGTGACTAAAGATAGGCACCACCACTGCCCTGGCTGCATTTGCTCATTTTCGAACCTGTCATTATGGCTAGAACACAGGTGACTCTGATTTGTGAAGGCTGAGTCACAAACCATCTTAAGAAGTTGGGAGGTACCAGCATCCCAGAAGCAGAAGGTTTGGTAGGGATTAGTTCAGAGGTTTGGGGAGAAGATGTTCCGTAGAAGAAAAAATGAAATAAATTAAAAGAATTTAGATCCAAGCTAATAAGCTTAAAGATGCTGTAATGTCATTGCAGGGAAAGAATCCTGGTCCCAGTCAGATATGCGTTTTGTTTTTCATAGGAGGGAAAACAAAGAGGGTGGAAGAGATGTGCCTATTGAAGTAAAAAAACATCTAGTGCTAGCACTTCAGCTCCTGGCTGTGGGCTGGGTGGATCACCTTGTTTCTACTTCAGACCCCCCTTGGTGGCTTAGTGGCTAAAAGATAGTCACTTCTTGTTTCTGTGCCTATTTATCTGGGAAATGCACAGTTTTCATTAGAAGTATCCAAAGAGTGGGCTTTGCTTCAACTGGGTTAAAATGGGAGAAAAATAAAGCAATAAACAAGGAGGAGGAGAAGGAGGAGGAAGAGGAGGAAGAAGAGGGAGAGGAGGGGGAGGAGGGGGAGGAGGGGAGGAAGAAAGAAACAAAGAAACAAAGAAACAAACAAAGAAACAAAGAAAGAAAGAACTAAC
>NC_046155.1:54730647-54796976 GCF_011064425.1 Rattus rattus | reverse complement strand
TACTCAATTTAATAAAGATGGGGAAAAAATACAGTCTTATACATTGGGAAATTTGGGGACAATGTGGACACAGATTTTCCGTGTGGTGAGAAACAGTTCTCTAGGAAACCATTCTCAAGTGTACTGCTTGTGCCCTATTCTGGTAAGATGTGTAACAAGGCCATTACAAGGATAATATTAAGTCCCTGCTGACTTGAAGTGGGTACAGGGAAGGCTTTCCTCTCACTGAGACTGACCATGCATGATGTTTCTGTTCTATATGCACAGAATTGACTGAAGTTCCTATTGCCAGCATGCCTCTGATTATCAGCCCAGTATATACACCTTAACTGCGTGTCAATTACGTTTGAGAGTTTTAATAATTATTTCGTATGGATCGTTTTTATGGTGCTAGGGATTGATCTTAGGACTTGCATGTTGGGCAATGGTTCTACCCATAAACTACACCTCAGACTATTGTAGATTGTTTAGATGAAATTGAATTAATCTCTCTTAGGTGTCAGGTTTGGTAAGGCTTGCAACTGTCATCAGATCAGATTTAGAACACTCCACCCTTCCATACTTCCCGTAGGGCTTCCCTCAAGCCCCTTTGCTGCCATTCACTGCCTTTAATTCTGTTTCAAAGTAATCATGGCATTGCTTTATCTTACTGTCCTGGGACTTCTCTCTTATCCAGTATAAGTAGAATGTCTTGTGACTGGTTAAGTCACTTCACGTAATGGTTTTGCTTCCTATTATTGTAGAGTGCCATCCAAGTGTGCACACAACACATTTTATCCACTTACTCAGTCTATGAAAAACTGCTGTCCTCACTTATTAGCTCTTCCTTCTGGAGACACTGTTTCTGTATAGACCAGGAGGGCCTTGAACACATGACCTCACTGCCTTGGCTCCCTCAGTGTTTTGATTACAGAATTATAGGGCCACCCATCCTCAGTTTGAGTTTTAATAAGTTGTATGGATAGTCTCACACATGACTTTATGTAATCTCATATATCTATTGTTGGTTTTACAATCTAGAGCAGAATTGCTATGTCATTAGACACGTGAATTAAACACTTAAAGAAGTTGTAAGGCTAGGGACATAGCAGTGGTAAACAGCTTGCCCTGCATGTACAAAGCCCTGGGCACCATATAAAGCAAAATAAAGCCAGATCAGATGGCATAGGTTTGTAATCCCAGATATTCAGAGAGCTGCTGTGGCCAGGGACCACGAGTTAATACCCACCTGAGCTATAGAGCAAACCTCCAGGCAAAACTGGAAAAATTAGTTGTGGTCTGTCTCCACAGAGGCAAAAAAATGGCCTGTAGGTGGCAGTGGTTGTGCCTTTAATCAGCACTAAGACAGCCTAGTTTACAAAAGGAGTTCCAGGACAGCCAGGCTACATAGAGAAACCCTGTCCTGAAAAACCAAAACCAAAACCAAAACCAAAACAATACAAAAAATTATAAAAATATAATGTGACATAGTATTATTAAAGATGGGGGAGGAGAAGAAAAAGGAGGAGAAAAAGAAAAAAGAAGAGGATGAGGAAGGGAGAGGAGAATGGGGAAGAAGCAGGGAGTAGGAAGGAAAGGAAAAGGCAGAAGAGCAGAAGAAGAGGAAGAGAAGAGGAGGAAAGCAAGAAGAATTGAAGTTGGTAGGAAAATGTTGTGGTGGGATTGGGAGTGGGTCTTGAAGTGAGGGGAGTAGGGTACATTGTGTTAGTTTATGAAATAACCAAAGGAAAAATACCCCCAAAGTTCTGGGAATAAAGGTCAGTGGTAGAGGACTTATATGGCATATGTGAGACCAGAGATCCAGTAAAAGACTATAAATGGACTGACCCTGGGCTCCAAATTCATAGGTAGCAATGAATAGACTTGTAGGGGCACCAGTGGAAGGGGAAGCCCTTGGTCCTGCCAAGGCTGGACCCCCAGTGCACGGGATTGTTGGGGGGGGATGGTAATGGGGGGTGGATAGGGAAGGGAACACCCATATAGAAGGGGAGGGGGAGGAGTTGGGGGCTGATGGCCTGGAAACTGGGAAAGGGAGTAACATTAGAAATGTAAATAAGAAATACCCATCTTAATAAAAATGGAAGAAAAAAAAAGAAGCTCTGAGGTCTACATTGAAGATGGATGAGTGTCAAATTTCCACATCCATTTCTAACCAACAACCAAGATTTCTCATGTCTACCAAAGATTTATAACACATCTGGAAAGCTGCAGGCCTGTTGCCTCCATCAGGTCAAGCTGCCATAAAAAAAGAAGCATAAGCTGCCAGCTAGTTCAGTCTGAAATGGATATCCATGCTTCAGCTCCTTGGAAGACTAAAGCAGGAGAATTTCGTGAGCTCAAGAGCTAGTGGTCTACTCAATATATATATATATATAATATATATATATGCAATGTACATGTGTGAACATGTATGTATCGTTACATGTGTGGTTTATAAACAATAAAAATGTGTTCATAGTTGTGGAGACCACAAAACTCAAGGTTAAGATACCAGCATATGTACTATGTGATGATGGCCAGCTCTCTTTGCCAAAGATTGAACCTGTGTCTTTAACTGGGCAGATGGGATAAATAATGGTGTTCAAGATCTGGGCACATTGTGTTCATGTATGAAACTACCAAAGAATTAATAAAACCCCAAGGTTATGGGAAAACAGCTCAGTGGTAGAGTGCTTATCTAGAGTGCGAAGGCCCTAGATACAGTTCTCTGTACTGGCTTTTTCAGATCTCCTGGTCTCCTGTGACAACTGCTCAAGACCAAAACTCATACTAACCTCCCGTTGGAAATGAGATTTCACCATAGGCATGTGATACCTCAATTTTCAGAACATAGCACTTAAAGGTCCCTATATCAGTCACCAAGGTTGTGAACAATGGAAAACAACTCTATACATTTTGTTTGTAAATCAAATGTCACCTGTGATTGATATTTAAAACAATCTATTGTCAGCCACAAGATGGAAAGTAGTATAAGGTATGGGCGTCCCCAAAATTTGTCCTGCCTACAAGATATGCAGGGAGAAAGATGGAGCAGAGATTTAGGGGATGGCCAACCAATATCTGGCCCAACTTGAGACCCACCCCATGTGAGAGAGTCAACTCTGACACTATTAATGATACTCTGTTATGCTTGCAGATAGGAGCCTACCATAAATGTCCTCTGAGAGGCTTCATCCAGCAACTGATGGAAACAAATGTAGAGATCCACGCTCAAATGTTAGGTGGAGATCAGGAAGGATTGAGGATTGAAAGCCTGGGTGGTGGGCGGGTCAAGAATGGCACAAGAAGACCAACAGAGTCAACTAATCTGGGCCTGTGAGGGCTCACAGAGATTGAACTACCAACCAAAGAGCATGCATGGAATGGACCTAGGCCTCCTACACAGCTGTGCAGCTTGGTCTTCATGTGGGTCCCCAACTATTGGGGTGCTGTGTCTGGCCAGGACTCTGTTGCCTGCCCTTGAATCTCTTTTCTTAGCTAGGCTGCTTTGTCTGGACTCCATGGGAGAGGATGAGCTTAATCCTGAGGAGACTTGAAGATCCAGGAAAGGTTGGTACTTGGGTGCGGGGCGAGGATCCCCTTCTCCTCAGAGAAGGGGATGGGAGAGAGGACCTGGGAGAAGAGGAGGGAGGGGACTGTGATCAGGATGTAAAGTGAATAAATAAGTAAATTAATAGAAAAGGTATTTTATATTATTTGAAGTTGTTGTGAAAGATATTTCCCTGATTCCTTTATCAGTTCATTTGTCTTTGTATATAGGAGGGCAACTGATTTTTGTGAGTTAATTTTGCATTCAGCTTCTTGCCTGAAACACATGCTATCATATCATTTGCAAATACAGGTACTTTGGCCTCTTTCTTTCCATTCTGTATCCCCTTGATCTCCTTCAGTTGTCTGATTGATTTAGCTTAGAATTCAAGTACTATAATGAATATGTGTAGAGAGTGGATGACCTTGTCTTGTTCCTGATTTTCCTGGAATTGCATTCAGTTTCTCTCAATTTAAGTTGGTGCTGCCTATAGGCTTGTTGTAAAATGCCTTTATTATGTTGAGTATTTCCATAATCTCCTCAGGATTTTTATCATGAAAAGGTGATGAATTTTGTCAAAGTTCTTTTCTTCTTCTAATGAGATGAAAGTGTGTTTTTTTCTTTCAGTATGTTTATATAGTATATTATATTAATCCGTTTACCTCTGTTGACCCATCCCTGCATCATTGGGATAGAGCCTACTTGATCATGAAGGATGATCTTTTGATGTGTTCTTGGTTTCAGATGGCAATCGCTTGATTGTTTATGAGGAAAATTGTAGTTTGGGTACCAGAGTAACTGGCTTCATAAAATGAATGGGGCAATGTTCCTTCTGTTTCCATTTTGTATAATAATTTAAAAGTATTGGCATTGATTTTTCTTTGAAGTTTTGGTAGAAGAGATGAAGGGAGTCTGCCACAGGTGTTTTGATGCAGAGCTGAAGATGAGATGGCGGGGGTGGATTTGGAGGAGAGGGAGAAGTTAGCATGCCTACTTTCTTGGTTAGATTGTGTCTGTGATCTCTCTCTCTCTCTCTCTCTCTCTCTCTCTCTCTCTCTCTCCCCCCCCCCAACATGTGAATGACTTCACAACTGTCCCCATACACAGATCTCACACTCTTCTCTAGTCTTCTCTTGTCTACATGTTTACTCTGGTCTCCACTAACCTCACTGAAGGGCCTCTGAATGATGGTGCAGATGGGTACAGAGCTCATGGGACCTTCCTTCACGCCACAGTCCACAGCAATAGGGACTGGGGTTACAGACAGTATTGAATAGAGACACTGAATCTGTAGAGTTCTTTACTGATAAGAGGAGGCAGGTGAAGACATGGCTGCCCCATGCCACTGGGGTCACTTCGAATCACTGAAAAGAAAGGCCTTCTGTTCTGAGCTGTGGATGCACTAGACTTGGGGGTTGGTCAGAAGGAGTCCTCAAATATCCCTGAAGTCTGAGGTTGCTTACTGTACCACCTCATCCAGGAATTTAGACTGAGATGTTTCAGACTCTTTACCTTATACTCTGTATTCTGGCAGGGTTCTCTGGGATTCTAAAACCTAGGGTCTGAAAATGTTAGTCAGGTGAATATTAATGTCTCTAAGTTTGATCTCAGTAGGAGCTTGCCATTAGTGTACCTGCAGAATGACAGAGAGACAAATAGGAGATGAGCATTTAAGGAGAACCACACAAAAATAAACAGAAAATATGATTTAAACAATCAAATCGACTAAACATACAGTTCCATCCAAAGACTGTAGAATACACATTCTTTTCAGGAGCCCCTGGGACTGTCTATAAAATATTTCATGAATTGGGACACAAAGCAAGTTTTAACAAATATAGAAAAATTGGAATAATTTCTCCTATTTTATTACAAAGGAATAAATCTCTCAACCCACACCAAGAGAAGCTGTGGAGCACACACACTCTCATGAAGATTAAACAACACATTTTTGAGTGGTGACTGTGGTATTCAAGAAATCCAAAATGAATTTAAAATTCCAAGGATCAGTTGACAATGAAAAAGGAAACTAATGAAAAGCAAAAGGCAGTATGCAGAATCCCACGGGAGATAGAGCAGCCCTAAGACGGGGCATTTGCAGGCCTAATTCCCAGGCTATAAATTTCACCTGTCCAGCCCCTTCTTCATTTTCTCTCTCCCTGGGATCCTCAGCACACACCAAAGTCTCCAATGCAGAAAAAAAATCTGCAGTTGCCTGCTTCCATACCTTCACCCATGCACGATCTGAGACAAAAATTAATCATGGTTGGGGGTGAGGTTTGTGGCAAGGGTTACTGGTATTTGGAATGACTTCAGAGTCCATGCTATGTCTTCTGAAGCTGGTGGTGGTGGGAGTGTGCACAACGAAAAAGCAAGACAGTTTCACTGGGGAGGGGGATAACATTGGAAATGTAAATAAAAAAATAACCAATAAATAAAGAAAAAGAAAGATGAAAAATATTCAACAAAAATAAATTAAAATTTTTTTAAAAGGAAAGTAAAAGCAAAACAGATGAGGTGGCCTTGCCAGCCTGGTAAGCACTGGCCCCTTTACCTTTGCCTAGCTGTACAGTTCTCCTGCAACAATACCCTGCATTGGGCCATGGAGCTCCCACCTATACCATGTTGGGTACAAATTCCTACCTGGCAAGGCCACAGCCACTTCCTTTTGGAAAACACAGTGCAACCCATAGCAGCACAAACTCATGCCCAGGAACTGATCATGGCCCTGATCACTGTACTGGCTTCCTGACCACTCTGGCCTATAAGCTTAGCATCTCCTCCTGTGGGTGTTTAGTGTGAGATTCTGAAACAGAAGAATGGGGGAAAGGTCAGAGCTGCCAACTAGATGCCTGAGGACACTCAGCATTGAGGATCCAGCACAGTGTGAGAGATTCTGATGAATGCTGGACCTGGAGCTCAGAAGGACCAAGCAGATGGTCAGGAACAGAGGGTCAGATGGGACATGTCCATTCTGTGTGTGGTGGCTATGGCTAGAATGTAGCTGCTGATGCTGAGGACCCTTGGATAACAATGAACCTGTTAACACCTTCCCAATATCCTTGTGCTCTGATTAGTCAATCCCTTGGTCAGAGATTTACCTAGATGCCCCAAAAAGGACTCTAGAAAGTTTCCTGGCTCTGAAAATCCAGGACTTTCTAGCCTCATACCCCACAAGTGAAATGAGAGACCCAGTTTTCCTTCCCAATGTATCTGACCTTGGGTGAAGGTACAGCTTGGTTTCTAGGGCAAAGAGCACATGGTCCTGCCCTGCCCACATTGTCTTCAGTCCCTTATCAGAAGCTGAGCCAACAGAGTACTGGGCCAGCATGTGTGTGCACACCTTGATGCCTCTTATGCTCAGACATTCTACTGAGAATTCTGGCAAATTCCTACCATGTCCTCCAGTCTGAGGCATTTTGAGGAAGCCATACTTCCCTCAGCCTATGGCCTTTGCGTGCTGTTTCACAGATTCTAAGAGGTCACTTGGTCCTATAAGCAAGAAAATCTATCCAGTCAGGCATGGATGTTCTTCTGAATATTCTTGATGTAGGTACCTGGGTTCTGAACCACAGATGACTATAATTAGGCATGGAGTTGTATCACATCCTCTTCTGTTGTACCCAGACCTAGCTCATCCACAGCGACTCAAGGGGACAGTGTCTTGAGTCTCCAGTATTCTTTAAGTAAATAAGCATGGATAAGGTCTTGTTCCACATGCTTGTCAATCCAACACTCTTGATGGCACAAAGTAAATAAGAGATTCTCCAACTGATATCAGGCAAGATTCCATTCACACTGCACAAATCTGAGGATGTGTAGGGTGTGCTAAGGCTCATAGGTTCAGGAGACCCCATCTCTTCCTCCAGATCTCTAGGTGGGTAATGAACACTGAGTAGGAAAGAGCCATTTTCTTCAGTGATATATCTACCAGTAAATTGCCCATTCTCCTGTAAACAAGCCCTCACTCAATTAGTTACTGTAATTGAATTTATTGGCTGATCAACAGCAATTAAGAAGACAATAAATAGAAGAGGAGCTAGAGCAGAAAGGAGACAGGAACAAGTGAAAGCTATAGGGGAATTACTATGAACAAATACCTCATTCACATGTATGAAAATGTCATAATGAAACACATTATTATGTACCATTAGAATATACTAATGAAAAACATAAAAGAACTCTAACACTATGAACAATGTTAGCTGTGAAGACTATGTACATCTAGACCACATTGCTTTTGTAGAGGGGGTATTTACAGAAAGAGACTATTAAGAGAGTGTGCTTCCTGCTGTAGGCCTAAGCATGATCAGATTTACTCCTCTGCCAGGTGTAATACTACAAGGTCTAGGATTCTCATAAAGAAGACTATGAACCTTGTGTACAGTACCACATCCTTGGTAGATTCATATCCAGTGCACATTAGCAACTACCCATGATCCCATTCACCAACAAAGAAGAGGTTTCTTACCAACCCTTTGAGATGTAACTTCAGAAACCTCCAAAATCAGATGTATGGCTATGGTAACAGGGAGACTCCCTTGAGACAATAACACACATGCTTGAGTGTGTCTTGTCCTTTCATTGGTTAATCTCTTTAACCTCTGTGCTAAAAACATAGCAGCATCTCTTCTTTAAAATTTGAATTCTGAAAGAGGTAGACTGATAGGGAGAGGAGACTCTTGGAACTGTTGACCTTCATGAAAACCTCACATAGATCTCTAGGGATGCAGATATCTGGAGCCATCATTCAGCCTGGGGTGCTCTTTGAGTTATCTTTGCTCTTGTAAGCAGTCTTGTCAAGGTCCTGCCTATAGATTCAGGTACTGAGTTTGGACCAGAAGCTGATGGGTTCTGGCAGTTGATGTTCTTTTACTGTTCTGGGGGCCAGAGGTAATAGCTTCTGGCAATTAACTCCTGTTGATATCAGCAGAGAATTAAGAAAAGAAACTTAGTTACTGGACTCTATAATCTTTAAATCAGGAGCCACTGTTGACCAAGCAAAAGGATTGGAGTTTGTTAACTCTTCATGAGCCAGAGAGAGAAACAAGAAAGACAAAGCCAGGCATACACAGACACATACATAGTGGATGAAGCAGAAAAGGGATACACTATCTGTTTAGTTTTTTTCTTAGTTTTTATACCTTCTCAGACAAAAATTACCTCATAGCAATTATCAGGTAGAACCATTATAGTGGAATAATTGATTACATACATGGTTTTCTAAACACGTTTACATTTCATAAGTTCATTTTAAGTTTAAAGCAATATCTCATGCCAACGGTTGATAAGGTTTAAGGAATAGCAGCAGAATTGTTTACATGCCTTTCAGTTAAGACCAGTACCTGACTAAACATCCCTTATCTATTTTACAGCTCCACAAGTTCATTATAAGTTTAAAGCAATAGTTTTTGATGACACAAGTTGCCAAGGTTTTGTCAAGAGACAAATCATCTACCTTGTATCTTATTACTTTGAAGTCTTGTATGGATAAACTTGTCAATCATTTATTTTCTGTCCTGACACCTACAATAAATTGACCATTCCCAGTTTATGACCTTTATGACAGACATTAGTGACCTCAGTCCTAATCCAGAAGAAATGTTTTCCTTGATCATAAATGTGTTCCAAGTCTATCTTCTTTTCCTAGTGCAATTAGTTCATGACACAGAATTCTATTTGTAGCTTTTTATTCTAGAGGGGACTTAAAACTACTTGTATCTATTTAGGAGTTCTATAAAATCATTGGCAGTAATTATGAAATCACCATCTCATCTAAACAGCATGAAAGTACATCTGCAGGAAATTTGCCCAATAGGGTGGGCTGATGCCCAGGATTTGTTAGGTCATGTATTGGTGGCAGGAAAGGCATAACAACAGTGAGAAACAATCCTGAGATGAAGTCTCCGGAGTCCATGCATTTCAGAGCTCACCCATGTGAATTGGAGGGCATCTCAGAAACACCAGGCTGATTTGCAGCTTAGGTTTGCCAAATTCTACAGTGTCAAAACACAATGCTCTATGAGGTGAGAGCTTGTGAAGATGACAAACCCAGAGGAGAGAGGAGGACTTCACTGAACACCTCCCTGCACCTTTGGCTATGGAAAAAAAAAATCAGAGCTGCCTAAGGAATGTATAGAATGCAAGGCAAGTCCCAGTCTGAGACAGAGAAAAGTTAGCAAACTCATGAGGTACCTCATCCACCTTCACTCAAATCAGAACTCCACAGCCTAGGTCCATAGGGATCAGTAGGTAAAAGTGGTAATACTGGCATGCCCTACCCCAGACACCAATAAATAGACAAAGATAAAGTTCAGCCTGACTTAGGTGTTGGGGAGAGGGAAGAGTCATTTTTAGGAATCAAGTAGATGGCTGCGTGATACTTCTTCTGGGGACTGAGGCATTATTGAGCTCCTGCTGCAAACACTCCTCTGAGCACTTTAGAATTTTAATACCATTAATTAGTTTTGAAGAGTTTAATTATTAAATGATTTGTATATAATCAAACAATCCACTTATCTGCATAGCTTGGTCATTGTGAACAAATGAATGTAACCATGTTCATTTCAAACAGGCCACATTTTGAGATTTTGAGGGTGCACACACTCAGTTGGAGATGTTGGAAATTTTTCTTCTCCCTTATTAGAAAAATAGCTGGTCCCTGCCTAATTCTTGTACAATTACTGTCCATCATATCCATCTGATTCTCCTGTGACATCTTGACTGTGACCTTCTCACATAAGTGCTCTGGCTTCTCCTATTACAACTTTCTGGCCAGGTATGGGGATAGGGTTCCCGATATCCCAGTCAAGTTCCAGAATTTATTCTGGGCCTTGAGAGGGTCAGGAGGCCAGAGAGGGAACAGAAACAGCAGAGGTGACTTTCCCTGCCTCCTAGCCATTGGTTCCTGTCACTCATGACTAATAACTTCTCCTACAATGAGAACTTTGACTGACCACAGCAAGTTCCCCACCTATATTCTTTTTTGCTTAAATTCCTGCCTGGGCAGAACTCACACATTCTGCTTCCTGTTTGTGAAACTTGGTCGTCTTAACAGCACAGACTCAGAACTGAGAGCTGCATGCCACAGAACCAACTGCATAGCTGGCTGAATGCTGTGCTCTTTGGGCTGCTGCTACTTTTTATCCATGTGCAGGGTGAGGCTCAGTAAACTGGCAATGGCCAATGACTGGAGTCAGAGCTGCCTAACCCTGCTTGTAAGAGCTGAGCTTGTGGGAGGAAAGGCATGGGGAATGGGGAGGGAACTGATCAAAACCATAGATCAGACATTCTCAAACTGTAGGTCACAACCATAGGGAAAAACCATATATGAATGGTATTAGAAACACCCAACCATACGATTATTTTATCTTGGTGCCTCCTAACTGAATGTTGCTCTTGAGTGGTTTCTCAGTTTTTTAAGAGCATCAGAAATATGTTTTCCATTGGTTATGAACCACAGGCTGAGGACTGTGCAATAGATAAAAGTATGAGAAACATGTTCCTACCAATTCCCCAACAAAAGCACTTACTTTTGTGGACCCAATACCACTCAGAGGGGCAGAGACTTCTAAGATCACTCTATACTGAGGAGTTCAGTGTGAGATTTGGTGAGAGCAGTAGAGAATTCAGGGAAAATAAAGAGGTATTTTGCCCTCCTTGGAGTATGGCTATGACTGTAACTCTTAGTAACATTGGATAAGAAAGATAATAATCGTAAATTCAAGTGGCAAAATATCTCTGAGTGTGTGATCTCTTTGACTAGTGAAATGGTGGAGAACTCTTGGAAAATAATATAGGAAAGGTTCCTGTCCCCGAGGCACAGGGAAACTCCCATACTCATACCCCAAAACTGAACTAGGGGTCCTGGGTTTCCTTCCTCTGTGCCCTAGTAAGAAGGGGATGGGAATCTTACAATCTCCTGGCAGCTGATTACCGAAAACTAACCCTGAGACATCTCCCCACCAGGTCAGCACTCACCAGAGTCCAGCCCCATCAGAAACACACACTGGCCAGGTCCGAGGCAAACTTGACCGCATGAAGGTCACTAAAGGTGGTATCCACACCTTCCTGGGAATTCCCTTTGCCAAGCCTCCTGTAGGACCACTGCGCTTTGCACATCCTGAGGCCCCTGAGCCATGGAGTGGTGTGAGAGATGGGACCTCACATCCGGCCATGTAAGTTCTGGACCCAGAGGGTTTCAGGTACTGAAGGAAACTGTTATCTGAGCTCTGGGCCATGCTGAAGTGTCCCCTCCATCTCAGCTACACAGAAGTTTTCTCTCTTGGTGGATGATCGTTCCATGCATTTTTGTGGTTGTTGTTGTTGTTGTTGTTGTTGTTTTTTCTGGTGATGGATTCGATAGAACAACTGTGTCAGGCTCCTGGGTCAGAATTTTCACTGATAAATATTTTGGAGGGGGAAAATGATAAAGTGTTCACAGGTTCAGAATAAGCCCAGTGTTCTCTGCCACAATGGGAAGTATCTCCAGGCATGAGTAAATGTCACCTATTAGGCATCAGTGGCACTGATTCCAGGAGAATATACTTCAGATCCTGAGGAATGCAACAGTAGTCAAGACTTACTAACCCCACCCTCACAGTCACTATGACAACCTATAGGGCCAAGTGCCATTGACCAGGGAACAGATAGGTAAAATCAATTTCCTCTGGAGACACTTCAGACAAGAGAATTAACATTATTTGTTAAATGAATGAGTGACTGTGAAGTTGATCTTGGGAGGAGCTGAGCACTAGAGGAGACCCCTCATAACAGTGGAGAGAACAGGCCTGTGGGCTCTA
Source organism: Rattus rattus (assembly GCF_011064425.1). Classification (NCBI taxonomy): domain Eukaryota; kingdom Metazoa; phylum Chordata; class Mammalia; order Rodentia; family Muridae; genus Rattus; species Rattus rattus. Next base: position 54,784,646 of record NC_046155.1, on the reverse strand, counting down.
CAGAATTTCAGTGTGTTTTCTCAAAAAACCAAAATGGGACCTAATAGGGAGAGAGTCAGACAGGTCCTAAAATGATTGTAGGGACCAGGGACCCTGGAAACAGGCTCAGTAAACTGAGTCTCCAAAGCACAGAAGTCTCGAGGATTCAGGTAACACTCAAAGCTCCTGCATCTGCCTGACTCTCCTGTGACATCGTGACTGTGACCTTCTCACAGAGCACTCCAGGTTCTGTTACAACTTTCTGGCCAGGTATAAGGACAGGGTTCCTGATATCCCAGACAACCTCCAGAGTCCACACTGTGCCTTTCCAGGAGGCCAGAGAGCGAACAGAAACAGCAGAGGTGGTTTTTTTCCTGCCTCCTGGCCATTGGCTCCTGTCACATGTGACCAATCACTTCTACAATGTGAACTTTCACCCACGACATCATGTTCCCCGCCCACATCCTTCGGTTTAAATTCCTGCCTGGGCAAGCTTCACGGTTTATTCTTCCTGTTTGTGAAACTTGGTCATTGTAGCAGCACAGACTCAGAGCTGAGAACTGGCCATGGCACGGAAACAACCACACAGCTGGCTGAATGCTGTGCTCTTTGGGCTCCTGCTTCTTCTTATCCATGTGCGGGGTGAGGCTCACTGAACTGGCAATGGGGAATGACTGGAATCAGAGCTGCCAAGCTCTGCTTGGCAGAGTTTAGCTTGTGGGAGAGAAGGAATGGGAGGGGCACTGATGGTAACCTTAGATCAGCCATTCTCAACCTGCACTTCCTGGCCATTGGAAAACCCATATATTCCATGACATTAGATACACTCAAATATAAAATTATTTTTGTTGCTTCTTCCTTACTGTAATGTTGCTCTCGAGTGGTTTCTTAGCTCCTAAGAGCATCAGAAATATGTGTTTTCCAGTGATCACGACCCACAGATTGAAGAATGGCACAATACACAAAAGATGGGAAACATGCTTGCCACTTCCCCGACAAAAGCACACATATTTTGTGGACACACTAGCACTCAGAGGGTCAGAGACATCTAAGACCACTCCATACTGAGGAGACAATTCAGTGTAAGGAGCTTTGGAGACAGCAGGAGACAATTCAGGAGAAAATAAGAAGGCACTCTTCCCTACTTGCTGTATGTGTATAACAATTAATGATAATTTCATGTGGCTAAATGGCTCTGAATATGTGATGACTTCTTTGGCTAGGGAAATGTTCTCACATACTTCAAAATGGACATAAAAAAGGTTCCTAGCCTGAGGGATAGGGAAGCTCCCACATTCACACGCCTCAGGTGAACTTGGGTTGGGGTTGGCTGGGTTCCCTTCTTCTGTGCCCTGGTGACAATGAGACGGGAATCTCACAATCTGCTGGCAACTGATTACAGAAAACTAACCCTGAGATATCTCTCCACCAGGTCAGGACTCACCAGAGTCCAGCCCCATCAGGACCACACACACTGGCCAGGTCCGAGGAAAGCTCGACCACGTGAAGGACACTAAAGCTGGTGTCCACACCTTCCTGGGAATTCCCTTTGCCAAGCCTCCTGTAGGACCACTGCGCTTTGCACCTCCTGAGGCCCCTGAGCCATGGAGTGGTGTGAGAGATGGGACCTCACATCCGGCCATGTAAGTTCTGGACCCAGAGGGTTTCAGGCTCTGGGGGAGACTATGCTCTGAGTTCTGGGCCATGCTGAAATGTCTCCTCCATTTCAGCTACACAGAAGTTTTCTCTCTTTGTAGATGAGTGCCTCATGCATTTTTCTGATGCTGTGCTAAGATTGATTAGAACAACTGTAACATGCTCCTGGAGCAGTGTTTCACACTCATAGGGAATAACATGGAGGTATTATGGAGATAAACAAAGATAAAATTGTTCACACATTCCAGTTAAGCAAAGTGTCCTCTACCACATTGGGCAGCATCTCTAGGCATGAGTAAATGTTACCTATTAGGCAACAAGCACCCTAAACCCAGGAGAAAATACTTCAGGTACTTGAGGAGGACAGCAGTGATAGATAATTGCTAACCCCATCCTCGCAGCCATTGTGAAATCCTATAAGGCCATGTGCCATTGACCAGGGAACAAATAGATGTAATTAATCCCCCCTGGAGACACTTCAGACAAGAGAAGTTCCCTGAGAGTCTGCACACGTGAGGAAGGACTACTCACTATCCTTTAGGGCAGCAGTATTATCCATTGAATCCTTTAGTAGCTCTGGGAGTCCAACACTCCAATATGGGGATCTTAGTTTATTTTCTGTTGCAGTAATAAAGTACCAACAAAAGCAAGTTAAAAGAGAAGCTACTATTAGAGGCTCCAGATTATAATCCATCATGGGGTGTGGGGGGGTGGAGAAGACAGTGAAACAAAACTACAGGAACTTCTCACATCACAGCCATACCCAGTGTCTTAGTTAGAGTTTTACTGCTGTGAACAGACACCATGAACATGGCAAGTCTTGTAAAGGACAACATTTATTTATTTTTATTTTTTAAAGATTTGTTTATTTATTACAAAGCACACTGTAGCTGTCTTCATAAACACCAGAAGAGGGCATCAGAGCTCATTACAGATAGTTGTGAGCCATCATGTGGTTGCTGGGATTTGAACTCAGGACCTCTAGAAGAGCAGTCAGTGCTCTTAACCACTATGGAGCTGACTTTCAGGTTCAGAGGTTCAGTCCAGTATCATTAATGTGGGAACATGGCAGCATCTAGGCAGACACAGTGCAGGAGGAGCTGAGAGCTCTACATCTTCATCTGAAGGTTGCTAGCAGAATACTGACTTCCAGGCAGCTAGGGTGAAGGTCTTAAAGCCCACGCCCACAGTGACACACCTACTCCAACAGGGCCACAATTTCTAATAGTGCCACTCCCTGGGCCAAGCATATGCAAACCATGACATCCAGGAACAGAGACTAGAAAATACTTGCATGACTGCTAATGCTTGACTTGCTTTTTTCACACAATTCAATGAATGTCACTGCAGACAGCCAATCATTTCCATGGAGACAACTACTAGTCTCTCTATCCCAGACTTACAAAGATTAAAATCCAGGCCCCACCTAACTGGCAGCCTCCCCAGATATCTGGCTCCACCCCAGCTTTCATAGAGCTTGAGGCCTTTACCTCACTTGGACTTTAGAGAGAGACTTTGTGTTCACAAACACCATGAGGAGCTGCAGCTGAACATGGCTGAGATAAAATCTCCAGACTCACATTGCTCACCATCCATGTCTTGGAATATCTGTTTGCTATTTTCAAAGGTGTCTGCAAAATATTGATATGCTGGATGAAGTAGGCCTGACAGATATGAAAATGATACTGTCTTCCACTCCTATGTCTGAGGACTGCCTGTATCTCAACATCTATGCACCAGCCCATGCCCATGAGGGCTCTAACCTGCCTGTGAGTGTCAGACCATGGTCAGCTATGGGAGAGGGCATTTTGTCAAGATGGTTAGAAGGGACAAAAGAAACCTGAGTTCCATTGCAGGGTGGACTCTGATGAAAGTCTTAGCTTACTTGGGTCAAAGAAGGCCATCTCAGCCACACAATGCAGCTGAAAACTGAGTATGGAACACAGAGCCATCAAAGGCTCTTTGATAAAACCAGAAATCATTCTACAACTTGTGCTCTGCAGAAGCACTTAGGGGTTCAAGACCTCAACACTGAGGCCACACAAATTTATACATTTATGTTTCTGTTGTGACAATGAGAGTTGGTGACCCTTTCAATATTTAATTTAGAGAGATATCTATAGAGACACTCCTCTTTGTTCCACCGTGAAGAGTCTGAGTAATGATGATTTTCCTCTATGTAGAGAGCCACGAATTCAAACTGAGACACATGGTGGGATGGGGACTAGAAGTACACTAATGGGAATACTAGAGGTCCCTGGCTGTGGCCAAGGCCCTGAAATCCTAGAGATTTTTATATATTTTGGTAGCTGCACAGAGGCACAGCAGTGGATATTCTAGTAAGCAGATCAGAGAGCTTGGACAGGCTAGGACCTTCCTAGCATCTCCCTTGACTTCTCCAGGTAATGGTGTGGATCCACGGAGGTGCACTGGTTATAGGAATGGCTTCCATGTGTGATGGATCTCTATTGGCAGTCAATGAGGACTTGGTGGTGGTCGCTATCCAGTATCGTCTGGGTGTCCTGGGCTTTTTCAGGTAAGGCCATTACTGGGCAATAGTAGCTGATCAGAACCTAGACAGCCTTTTGATCCATGTATCTTCCACTTCTCAGCACTGGAGATGAGCATGCCAGAGGCAACTGGGGATACCTGGACCAAGTGGCTGCCCTGCGATGGGTCCAGCAGAATATCGCCCATTTTGGAGGCAACCCTAACTGGGTCACTATTTTTGGCGTGTCTGCAGGTGGCACAAGTGTGTCTTCACATGTTATATCCCCCATGTCTCAAGGGCTCTTCCATGGTGCCATCATGGAGAGTGGAGTGGCCCTGCTGCCTGATCTTATCTCTGAAACCTCTGAGACGGTCTCCACTGTAAGTGTTCTCAGCCCTGCCACCTCAGTCTTTATGGTACTCCACTGTTCTGTTCAGTGGGGAAATAGAGTCTTTCCAATAATTTCTGAGAAACTCGGGGGTTATCATCTACTTGCATCTACTTCATACCGGATAAGTATGCTAACTGTCCATGAACTAGTCCTTGCAGTTTCCACCATTGGCAAAAATAATTCTGCATGTGTTTGGAAGCTGGTTCACTGGTTTCTAAAACTGCTTGGAGTGCAAGCGTGAGGTGATTAGTTTCAAATCCCAAGAACACACAAAGGGCTTGAGACATTAACACATATCTGAAATTCTCGTGTTATTCTGGATAGATGGGCACCAGAGAATCCTTGGATGTTCACAGACTGGCTCATGGGGACAGGAAACAATAAAACAAGAATCCACCCTGTCAAATAAAGGGGCAGTGAAGACTGAGACTTTGCCCTATAACCTTCATGTAGGGACCTTTAGACAATTATAGTTTCCTCAATACATGAAACACAGAAAGATAGGTAAAAAAAAAACAAAGCTACCCTAAACATGTGCAAGTAGAGTCCTGCTTGCTGGCTGTCACCTTTGAGCAATAGGACAATGGGAACATTTATTTATTCCAATCCACACAACACACACTAAAGTGTTGGAATTAGACACAAAAGCATCAAATTGGATTGAGAACAGTTCTTCTTGCCTCTTTTCCTTTGCAGACAGTGGCCAAGCTCTCTGGATGTGAGGCCCCGGACTCAGAGACCCTGGTGCGCTGCCTGAGAGCCAAGAGTGGAGCAGAGATTCTGGTCATTAACAAGGTTGGAATAATTGGAAGAACCTGGTCTACAGGATGTGGGATTCTGAACCAAATACCTTCTCTTTATGCCTTTGTGTTCTTTCAGTTCTGTGTGCAAAATGAATATCAAGATAGGCTTATCTAAGTGTAGATTCTCCTCCAGGGTGAGCAGATCACCCTGAAACCAGTGAGAAATGAGAAAAAGGTGGAGGTGATTCAGTGGACATCAGGATATTTATTTCATTAACTTTCAGCATTGACCTTTAATGCCACTCAGGTCTTCAGGATGATTCCCGCTGTGGTGGATGGAGAGTTCCTACCCAGGCATCCCAAAGAGCTGTTGGCATCTGAGGATTTTCACCCTGTCCCCAGCATCATCGGTGTTAACACTGATGAGTACTGTTGCACTGTTCCTATGGTGAGGCACAGGTCCAATCCTCTGGGAGCCTGGAGAGTATATGAATGCTAAGCAATAGAAACTCAATAAATCTTTAATTGATCAGATGCCACACTTAAGACTGTCTTCTGCCTCCCAGGTCATGGGCACTGCTCAAATAATAAAGGAGCTATCCAAAGAGAACCTGCAGGCTGTTCTAAAGGATACAGCAGCACAAATGGTGAGATACCTCAGGTCCTTCCCACATAGAGGGGTCTCTCATATATCCTTTTCAGACAGCATCTCTAGTAATAAAATCAGTGCATATGGTGATTCTGTGTGGGGCCCTCAGACCCTATGTCATCCCAGCTGCATTCTCCCAAATAGCAAATGTTGTTACCTACTGAACCTATACTATGCCTAACCATATTGATCTGGATCTCCTTGGTGCAGATGCTTCCTCCTGAGTGTGGTGACCTGCTAATGGAAGAGTACATGGGGAATACTGATGATCCCCAGACCCTACAAATACAGTACACTGAGATGATGGGAGACTTCATGTTTGTGATCCCTGCACTCCAAGTAGCACACTTTCAACGTGGGTACATCTGTGTCAAGGATGATTGCAGTAGTTCAGAAATGGGGGTCATGGGTGAACACTGTGGAGCAGTGTGGTACCCAGGTCTCCTCATGCCTAGTTTAAGAGAGCAAAATCTGTCTACAGAGGAGAAAATGGGTTGCTGACACTCTATTGACCTAACAAAACCACTCAGCTGGGAAGGCCATGGGCACTGATGAGTCAAGGACTTTTCATTGGCTAGTGCTCCAGCCTGGGGTTCACTCTCCCATTTACCTTCTATGATTCTAGGTGACGTTTTATCAAGGTATTTTGTTACCAAATATTTGTCAGAAAAACTTCAGGTAAGAAATAACTAAGTCACTCTTTGTCCCATCCCCAGGTTCCCATGCCCCTGTCTACTTCTATGAGTTCCAACATGCACCCAGCTATTTCAAGAATGTCAGGCCACCCCACGTGAAGGCTGACCATGCTGATGAGGTTCCTTTTGTCTTTGGGTCCTTCTTCTGGGGCATAAAACGTGAGTGTTCATTTCTTTTCTAGAACTGAATGAGGTCACAAGTGACCTTCCTGCAGGGACTCCTGATTTTCCAGTCCATTTTAGAAAACCTAGGTTATGGGAAGGGGAAAGAATAAATGTGTATTATGGCCTCAAAACTGTGCACAGCTTGGAATCTGCACCCTTCCTATTCTACCCTGTGATGGAGGAGCTAAGGCCACATCAGGGCAGGAACTGAATTAGAAACTTGCATAATCTTGGTTTCTGGATAATGAAGAAGGGAGGCAACAAAGCCAATAGTTTAGGGTCAGACAGCAGCTGCGATGATGCACATGAAAAATGAATTGACAGTTGCATGAGGTGGCATACACTTTGTCTTTCTCATGACTCCAGCTGACTTCACTGAGGAGGAGAAGCTGCTGAGTAGGCGGATGATGAAGTACTGGGCCAATTTTGCAAGACACGGGTAAGAACACACCTCTCAACCTTACAAGTGAGTCCCTATCTAGGGCTTCCTTTTGGATGGTCACCTTCTAGCATGCATGAATCTTCCACCACCTGCTAGAGTCTTTTCTACATAGTAACTCATTTATACATGTATTTTGATATTTCGTAGGTGTAACATACTAGTTATCTCACGGTGGCCTAGCTTGTGGGCTATAGTGCTATGGTACTGTTCTTTAGATCTTACCTCTTAGGGAGAGACATAAAACAGGTCAGGTAGTCTCCCCTACATGAAGCAGAAACTTGTGAGTGACACTTGTATGCATATATCAGGACACCCGTTCCATCAGACCCCTTAACTGGTGTCCTAATTTTTCCACTATCCTGACCCAAAACATAAGATCAGGCTTTGGATGAGTGTTCTTTTCTGGGTGGCATATCCACAGGAACCCCAACAGCGAGGGTCTACCCTACTGGCCTGTGTTGGACCACGATGAGCAGTACCTGCAGTTGGACACCCAGCCTGCTGTGGACCGAGCCCTGAAGGCCAGAAGGCTGCAGTTCTGGACCAAGACTCTGCCCCAGAAGATCCAGGAGCTACATGGAGCTCAGAAAAACCATGCAGAGCTGTAGTGTCTGGTGAAAGGAACAGAGTGTGGCAGTGAGGGCAGGTGGGATCATTCTGAGTTTCAAAGTCTAATTTTTTGTTCCAAAACTCAGAATCCTTTCCAATCCCAATATTTTCCCTTTCTGACATGAATGAGAAGCCCTCCGTGTGTTACTCTTTATTCTTCCGGGCAAAATTTAATTGGACTCAATAAAAGTTCCCATAATAGTGTGGATATATGAACCCTAAGTACCCAGATCATCTTTAACCCTTCACTGAAACTAGGTTCCTTCTTCCTTCTTTCTTTCCTTCTTTTTTCCTTTCATCCTTCCTTCCTTTCTTCTTTCCATGACTTCTCCCCATTCTCACTCTCCTCTTTCCAAGTGCAAGAGCCTCTTCAAAAGAAGCAGATGCTTCAGGGACTGTTGACTGCAGGAGAGTGACTGCATCAAAATCCTGTGTCCTCTTTTGCAAGTTTATGTTTTCTCATATTTGTAACTGACCACAGGAAACCTGATTTCTCTAAACCCTATTGCCTTCAAAATGCTCTTCCCAACAGATTATAAACTACAAACTGCACTCACACCATCAGTGTTCTCAAATGTTTGAAGGCTGAGACAAAAGTATTACAGAAGCCTGGGGCACGATAACAAGACCCACCACTCTGAAGCAAAACAAAAATCATAACCAGTACCTTACAACAACAGTAACAGATGTGCAGTCTTATAGATTGGGAAATTCAGGGTCAAGATGCCCACAGATTCGCTGTGTAATGAGAAACTGTTCTCTGGGAAATCAGTTTCAAGGATCACTGCTTGTGCCCTCTCCTGGTGGGATGTGGAAACAAGGCCATTACAAGGACAATATTAAGTCCTTGCTGACTTGAAATGGGGGGAGGGAAGACCTTCCTTTCAGTGAGACTGACCATGTATGATGTGTCCATTCTATATGAACAGCATTGATTGAAGTTCCTACTGCCAGCATGCCTCTGCTTATCAGCTCTGCACACTACAGTGGGTGTCAAATATGTTTGAGACTTTTAATAACTACCTCATTTTTTTTCTTAACTTGAGTATTTCTTATATACATTTCGAGTGTTATACCCTTTCCCGCTTTCCAGGCCAACATCCCCCTCCCCCCTTCCCTTCCTTATGGGTGTTCCCTCCCAACCCTCCCCACATTGCCGCCCTCCCCCCCGACAGTCTAGTTCACTGGGGGTTCAGTCTCAGCAGGACCCAGGGCTTCCCCTTCCACTGGTGCTCTTACTAGGATATTCATTGCTACCTATGAGGTCAGAGTCCAGGGTCAGTCCATGTATAGTCTTTAGGTAGTGGCTTAGTCCCTGGAAGCTCTGGTTGCTTGGCATTGTTGTACATATGGGGTCTCGAGCTCCTTCAAGCTCTTCCAGTTCTTTCTCTGATTCCTTCAACGGGGGTCCAATTCTCAGTTCAGTGGTTTGCTGCTGGCATTCGCCTCTGTATTTGCTGTATTCTGGCTGTGTCTCTCAGGATCGATCTACATCCGGCTCCTGTCGGCCTGCACTTCTTTGCTTCATCCATCTTGTCTAATTGGGTGGCTGTATATGTATGGGCCACATGTGGGGCAGGCTCTGAATGGGTGTTCCTTCAGTCTCTGTTTTAATCTTTGCCTCTCTCTTCCCTGCCAAGGGTATTCTTGTTCCCCTTTTAAAGAAGGAGTGAAGCCTTCACATTTTGATCATCCGTCTTGAGTTTCATTTGTTCTAGGCATCTAGGGTAATTCAAGCATTTGGGCTAATAGCCACTTATCAATGAGTGCATACCATGTATGTCTTTATGTGATTGGGTTAGCTCACTCAGGATGATATTTGCCAGTTCCGACCATTTGCCTACGAATTTCATAAAGTCGTTGTTTTTGATAGCTGAGTAATATTCCATTGTGTAGATGTACCACATTTTCTGTATCCATTCCTCTGTTGAAGGGCATCTGGGTTCTTTCCAGCTTCTGGCTATTATAAATAAGGCTGTGATGAAGATAGTGGAGCACGTGTCTTTTTTATATGTTGGGGCATCTTTTGGGTATATGCCCAAGAGAGGTATAGCTGGATCCTCAGGCAGTTCAATGTCCAATTTTCTGAGGATCCTCCAGACTGATTTCAAAATGGTTGTACCAGTCTGCAATCCCACCAACAATGGAGGAGTGTTAGCAGAAAGATAATGAAGTACTGGGCCAACTTTGCACGGCATGGGTGAGAGGATGCCCTTCCCTCAACTTCTGCAAGGATGGGTTGCTGTCCAGAACTCCCTTTGTGTGTGATGAGCTCCTTCACATGTATGGTCCTTTATTACATGAGAGAGTCTTCCCTACTCTAGAGTATACTTTGACAAGCAGTTTACCACATAGTCAGCTGCCATGTGCATGCATGCACACATGCACACATGCACACACACACACACACACACACACACAGAGAGAGAGAGAGAGAGAGAGAGAGAGAGAGAGAGAGAGAGAGAGAGAGAGAGAGAGAGCGCACACTTAGTGTTTGTTCCTGGACATCTTGCAGTAACTTGGTGGGTGGGCCACAGTATTGTGGTAATGTTCTTTAGCTTTTGCCTTGGAGAAGGAGGAAGAAAATGGGCCATGAGGAACAATAACCTTGTCCCAAAAGGAATAGAAACTCATAGGTCACACACATCCCAATAGTCCCCTTAACCCCCTGTCCTACTTTACTCACTGTCCTAAGCCAAATCAGGATCAAGTGACCTTCACCCGAATCTGCTGGCTAGTATATCCACAGGAAGCTCAACAGTTAGGGTCTACCCCACTGGCCTGTGATGGACCATGATGATCAATACCTGCAGCTGGACATCCAGCCTTCTGTGGGTCAAGCCCTGAAGGCCAGAAGGCTGAAGTTCTGGACCAAGACTCTGCCCCAGAAGATCCAGGAACTAAAGGGGGCTCAGGAGAGGCACAAAGAGTTGTAGTGCCCTGTGTGAAGAATGGCATGTGGGCTTCATGTCTGAGATTTGGAAAGTCTTTTAATCCTACCATTCACATAACCATTCATAACACATACAATTATCCATTTTACCAATTTATATGTCAAAACCTCTATTTGTCACTCCTCCAGAAAATTCTGCCAATCTTTTATTAGAGGCACTCAACAAAAGCTCCTCTAATGATGTGGAACGAGGATGTGTGAGAACCATGGTTCCATAGTCTACACAAGTTCTGGCTGTTACTCCAGATAGATCTCAAACTACCAGCAAATCTTGGTATACAAATCTGTGGACATGGTTGTTTAGAAACTGAATCAGAAATATTGCATGATCCTAGTAGTTCTATACCACTTTGAACTACGTAGCAAGACCCGTATTTCAGGAACACTAGCTGGGTAACTTGCAAACAATAGAAATGTATGTAAAGTTCTGTGGAGTGAGAAATACAGGGTGAGAAAATGAACTTGAGCCATACAATCTTTTAGGGCATAGTTAGACCTCTCTGATGTCAGCCACTGAACATTCCAGCTACCAAAAACAGTGCCCGTTGTCCCTAGAGAGGAAATCTCATTTCTTTCCTTCCCAAATTGCAATTATCCACTTTTGTGAAAAGCTTGACTTGGTATGTTCATAGACACCTCAAGCAAGGCCAGGAGTAGGGGTTGACCAGCAGGACCAAGTAGGCTTTCTGTAATAATAAATTTGCTCGTATGTACAGGGATTCTGCAGACACTGTGAAGCCCACACTTATGTAAATAGCTTTGTGAAGATCTTCAGCTATGTGTGTGTCCTAGAGATGATATGGAAGAGAAAAAGAGTGCCTGGGCATGTGTAGCAGAAGAGATTTCTGTCCCTGGCACCCTGATGGCTACTCCATGTATGGAAATGATTTCTTGCCATTCATAAAATCCTAATAAAACCCACCTTTTCATGATATTCCAGGTGATTTTCATTGTCATGCCCTTTTTGTCCTTATGGTTTTCAAGCCCTGTATTCCAAGGTCTATAGTATTTCATGTCCTTTACAATGGTGCCAATTTGTCTTCAATATGCCTTTTATTTCCCTCAAAGCATTTTCTCTGTTATTTAAGAGGGTGTATTCTGTATTCTTTAGACCCTGGGAACTCCTGGTCCCTCTCCCTCTGACTAACTTGTCCTCTTTGTTAACCAGTTTTCCCAGGGCAGAGTCCCTTTGTTTCATTCATCCCACTGAATACTAGCTGTTAGGCACCGTGACCTTTGCATGTAAATCAAGACTCCTATGTTGCCTGTCATGAACACAAGAGCACAAATAAGGGGATATACTAGGAGGAGTCCCATCCAGTGTATAGCCTCAGTTGCTTTTATTGTCTCAGTAGCTGCATGTCTTTGTCACTCCCATGTTAAGAGTCTTCTTTAGTAGGAAGAGGTCACGGATTTTGAGAAATGGTATCACTATATAGTCCAGGCTTGGGTCACATTTACCGAGTCCTAGTACAGGTAAGGATGTGAAGCAACTGGCATCACGTACATCATTAGAGAGGGTAAGCAATGATGCAGTCAAATTGGAAGACAGATTGGCATACTCATCAAAGTTAAGCAAGCACAGGCTTGTCACAAACTGCACAGCTCCTTGCTTACAGTTGCATCCAAAGGAGCTGAAAGCATTTGGGTACACAAAATTATGCTTGAAGTTATCTGTAAGGGTTTGATTAAAAAGTGTGGTGAACACACTTGTCGTTATAGCATCTAGAGGCCAAGGAAAGAGTGTTAGAGTCCTAGAACAGTTTGACTCCATATCAAGACATTATCTAAAAAAATAAAAATCAAATACAGAAACCTACTTTTTCAGTTCAACTTGCTCTAGTTTAATGAGAAGCAGGACTGATAACATAGTCCTGTGAGTCCTGAGCAGATAATGGTGCTTTTGACCTGAGCTTCTGAGTGAACTTAACCTAATGTCCTCACTGTAGAGTACAGGTTTGAGTTGATCTGATATTAGACTGCATAGAGGCAAAGGACGAGATTAGATACAGTCAAAGGTATAAACAGACACTTGATAATTCAAGCAGGTTATATCAACAATAGTTGCTGAATGCCAACAAAAGCATGTGTTTAACTTTTGAAGAAAATGTCAACCTGTTTTTCAAAATGACTACACCATTTGCATATCTCCTAGGCATGCATGTGTGAGCATGCCGATGGCTCTGAGTCTTTGCCAACACTAATTATTGTAGTTCTAAATCTGTAACACACCTTAAGGACCAGAGGAAGGTGGAGACCATAGCTGTCCCATGCCAGTAGAAAAAAACAGAAGGAAGCTAAGGAGGAAGGCCTATGTGCTGGACTGTAGATGCTCTAGAATATTAGGAGCTGAAAAGGAGGAAGGCCAGTCCCCAGGTGCTACTGTCTGGTTAATCCTTAAGGAATTCAGGTTAGGCTGGGAGGGAGCTCCTGGTCTGCACTCTGTGATATGTCCTGGAAGGGTTCTCTGGGATTCTGGAACTCCTATTTATGGGCCTATGTCCCCAGCTTTATCATAGAGGGTCCCAGTGTTGGAATCAGCAAAGCCCATTAATGTCTATCAAATAAATATAAATGAGTGTGAACTTGATCATAATAGGGACTCACCACCAGTGTGGCACCAGTAAGGAGGTGAGATGAACGGGGAATGGAGCCATATAAAAAATAAACAGATAAACAAGTGAATTAAATAAGCAAGTTTCAACAAAAGAATTAAATGGAATTAATTATCTTATTTGATCACAATAGAATAAAACTCCCAACAATTAGCAAGTATGTAGTAAAAGGATGGGAGAGAAAGTGAAGTGGAATGGTTTGTGCACTGTCAAGAGAGGCAGAACTGGAGACATGACAGTGACAAGGAACAGCCTGATGTGGGTAGCCTGCACTATCATCCAAGGCCATAGTGATGTCCAGGTATGTATGCTGTTGAGGACCATGCCCAGGTCCATAGTCCTGCCTCAATGGGGTTCTGTGTCAATATCCATAGCCCATGTTACCAAGTGACACTGGTGATCTGGCCTACAATAGGGGATCATGTTGATGTCCAAAGGCTGAGCTAAGCTGGCTCTGCCCCTCACCTGGGCACCATGGAAGAGCTGCCCAGTCCTAGTGGTACTTAATTGGGAGAGTTGGCCCTGCTTGTTGCTGGATAGCACAGGAGAGCTGGCTCCTGGTGGCTTGGATGTAGGAGAGATGGTAGCCCAGATACATGGCTTTACATTGTCCTTTCCCAATATCTGCCACATCTATAAACTGCCAGAGCTTGTGAAGGGGCTGGTCCTGCAGAATGAAAGCTACAGGATCTCCATGACAGAGGGCAATAACAAAATACCCAAGAGGAGTCCCAGTAGGGATCCAGCATTGATGGTACAGCAAAAGCCAGGGGCCTTAAATCAGACCAATGACTCATTGCAATCAACATTTTCAAATAAAGCTGTTTGGACAAAATGGTATTCTGTGTGACATACTGAGACACATCACAGCTTCCACAGTAAGATTTGTTGTGGATGTCGTTGTTCTTTTATGGGATGGATGTTCCAAAGGTAGAGGACAGATATGGAGGGAGATGAGTAGAATTGGGGTACATGATGTAAAATTTACAAAGAATAAATAGATTTTTAAAAAAAGAATAAAATCCCCAAACCACAGCAAGAGAAACTATAGGACACATACAATCTTATGGAGATTAAATAGCATGCTATTGAATGATGAATGTGTAATTGAAAAAGTTTAAGTCTCCAGTTTCTAGCTGGGGCCCAAACCTTGCTGATCTTGGTCCACAGCTCCCTGCTCCTAAACCCTGTGGGAGAGACAGGTCACTGCCCAGACAGGTGGGCACTCCTGAGACTGCAGGGCAGGAGAGACTACCAGTACTGCCCACCACTGCCCACATCCCTGGCCCAAGAGGAAGCCGTACGGGGCCTCTGGGAATGGGAAGATAGGGGCACTCATCGCTGCGGTCCAGACACCGCCCGGATCTGAAGGGACCTGGTCAAACAGCTCCCTGCACCCAAATCCCGTGGGAGGGAGAGCTAAACCTTCAGAGGGGCAGACACGCCTGGGAAGCCAGAGGAGACTACACTCTGCCCACATTTCTGACTCCAGAGGAAAATGCCTAGCGCCATCGGGGCCCCCTGTGCACAGAGTCCCGAGGGAAGGCGGGGCAGACCCTTCTGGTTGCTGCCCTCACGGAGAGCTGAAACCTGGATCTGAGAAGTGACTCAAGGCCCGACACCAGAGGTAAGACCAACTTTCTGCTCCACGTGACCTGCCTGGTGGACTCAGGACACGTGCCCACAGGAACACCTAAAGACCAGTAGACAGGAACGACTACACGCCTGAAAGCAGAACACTCTGTTCCCATAACTGGCTGAAAGAGAACAGGAAAACAGGTCTACAGCATTCCTGACACACAGGCCTATAGGACAGTCTAACCACTGTCAGAAATAGCAGAACAAGATAACACCAGAGACAACATGATGGCAAGAGGCAAACGCAGGAACCCAAGCAACAGAAACCAAGAATACATGGCATCATAGGAGCCCAATTCTCCCACCAAAGCAAACACTGAATATCCAAACACACCAGAAAAGAAAGATCTAGATTTAAAATCACATTTGATCATGATGATGGAGGACTTCAAGAAAGACATAAAGAACTCCCTTAGAGAAATGCAGGAAAACACAAATAAACAAGCAGAAGCCTATAGAGAGGAAATGCAAAAATCCCTGAAAGAATTACAGGAAAACACAATCAAACAGGTGAAGAAATTAAAAATGGAAATAGAAGCAATAAAGAAAGCACAAAGGGAGACAACCCTGGATATGGAAAACCAAAGGAAGAGACAAGGAGCCATAGATAGAAGCATCACCAACACAATAGAAGAGATAGAAGAGACAATCTCAGGAGCAGAAGATTCCATAGAAATCATCGACACAATGGTCAAAGATAATGGAAAATGGAAAAAGATACTGGCCCAAAACATACAGGAAATCCAGGACACAATGAGAAGATCAAACCTAAGGATAATAGGTATAGAAGAGAGTGAAAACTCCCAACTCAAAGGACCAGTAAATATCTTCAACAAAATCATAGAAGAAAACTTCCATAACCTAAAGAAAGAGATGCTTATAAACATACAAGAAGCCTACAGAACTCCAAATAGATTGGACCAGAAAAGAAACTCCTCCCATCACATAATAGTCAAAATACCAAATGCACAAAACAAAGAATATTAAAAGCAGTAAGGGAAAAAGGTGAAGTAACATATAAAGGCAGACCTATCAGAATTACAACAGACTTCTCACCAGAGACTATGAAAGCCAGAAGATCCTGGACAGATGTCATACAGACCCTAAGAGAACACAAATGCCAGCCCAGGTTACTGTATCCAGCAAAGCTCTCAATTAACATAGATGGAGAAACCAAGATATTCCATAACAAACCAAATTTACACAATATCTTTCTACAAATCCAGCACTACAAAGGATAATATATGGTAAAGCCCAACATTAGGAGGCAAGCAACACCCTAGAAAAAGCAAGAAACTAATCATTTTGTAACTAAACAAAGAGAAGACAAACAGACAATCTCACATCCAAACACGAATATAACAGGAAACAACAATCACTATTCCTGAATATCTCTTAACATCAATGGACTCAATTCCCCAATAAAAAGACACAGATAAACAAACTGGATACATAATGAGAACCCTGCATTCTGCTGCCTACAGGAAACACACCTCAGAGACAAAGACAGACACTACCTCAGAGTGAAAGGCTGGAAAACAACTTTCCAAGCAAATGGTCTGAAGAAGCAAGCTGGAGTAGCCATTCTAATATCAAATAAAATCAAATTTCAAGCAAAAGTCATCAAAAAAGATAAGGAAGGACACTTCATATTCATCAAAGGAAAAATCCACCAAGATGAACTCTCAATCCTAAATATCTATGCTCCAAATACAAGGGCACCTACATACAAAAAAGAAACCATAATAAAGCTCAAAACACACATTGCACCCCACACAAAAATAGTAAGAGATTTCAACACCCCACTCTCATCAATGGACAGATAATGGAAAAAGAAATTAAACAAAGACATAGACTAAGAGAAGTCATGAACCAAATGGATTTAACAAATATTTATAGAACATTCTATCCTAAAGCAAAAGGATAGAACTTCTTCTCACCACCTCATGGTACTTTCTCCAAAATTGACAGTATAATCGGTCATAAAACAGACCTCAACAGATACAGAAAGATAGAAATAATCCCATGCGTCCTATCAGACCACCATGGGCTAAAGCTGGTCTTCAACAACAATAAGGGAAGAACGCCCACATATACATGGAACTTGAATAATGTTCTATTCAATGATAACCTGGTCAAGGAAGAAATAAAGAAAGAAATAAAAGACTTCTTAGAATTTAATGAAAATGAAGGCACAACATACCGAAACTTATGGGACACAATGAAAGCTGTGCTAAGAGGAAAACTCATAGCTCTGAGTGCCTGCAGAAAGAAACAGGAGAGAGCATATGTCACCAGCTTGACAGCACACCTAAGAGCTCTAGAACAAAAAGAAGCAAACACACCCAGGAGGAGTAGAAGTCAGGAAATAATCAAACTCAGAGCTGAAATCAGCCAACTAGAAAGAAAAAGGACCATACAAAGAATCAACAGAACCAAAAGCTGGTTCTTTGAGAAAATCAACAAGATAGATAAACCCTTAGCCAGACTCACCAGAGGACACAGAGAGGGTGTCCAAATTAACAAAATCAGAAATGAAAAGGGAGACATAACTACAGAATCAGAGGAAATTCAAAAAATCATCAGATCCTACTACAAAGGCCTATAGTCAACAAAACTTGAAAATCTGGAGGAAATGGACAATTTCCTAGACAGATACCAGGTACTGAAGCTAAATCAGGAACAAATAAACCATCTAAGCAATCCCACAACTCCTAAAGAAATAGAAGCAATCATTAAAGATCTCCCAACCAAAAGGAGCCCAGGTCCAGATGGGTTCAGTGAAGAATTCTATCAGACCTTCATAGAAGACCTCATACCAATGCTATCCAAACTATTCCACAAAATTGAAACAGATGGAGCGCTACCAAATTCCTTCTATGAAGCCACAATTACTCTTATACCTAAACCACACAAAGACTCAACAAAGAGAACTTCAGACCAATTTCCCTAATGAATATCAACGCAAAGATACTCAATAAAATTCTTGCAAACCGAATCCAAGAGCACATCAAAACAATCATCCACCATGATCAAGTAGGCTTCATCCCAGGGATGCAGAGATGGTTTTATATATGGAATACCATCAACATAATCCACTGTATAAACAAACTGAAAGATAAAAACCACATGATCATTTCATTAGATGCTGAGAAAGCATTTGACAAAATTCAACACCCCTTCATGATAAAAGTCCTGGAAAGATCAGGAATTCAAGGCCCACACCTAAACATAGTAAAAGCCATAGACAGCAAACCAGTAGCTAACATTAAACTAAATGGAGAGAAACTTGAAGCAATCCCACTAAAGTCAAGGAATAGACAAGGCTGCCCACTCTCTCCCTTATTCAATATAGTTCTTGAAGTCCTAGCCAGAGCAATCAGAAAACAAAAAAAGGAGATCAAAGGGATACAGATTGGAAAAAAAGAAGTCAAAATATCACTATTTGCAGACTATTTGCAAGTGATCCCAAAAGTTCCACCAGAGAATTACTAAAGCTGATAAACACCTTCAGCAAACTGGCTGAATATGAAATTAACTCAAACAAATCAGTAGCCTTCCTCTACACAAAAGAGAAACAAGCCGAGAAAGAAATTAGGGAAACGACACCCTTCATAATAGTCCCGAATAATATAAAATACCTCAGTGTGACTTTAACCAAGCAAGTGAAAGATCTGTACAATAAGAACTTCAAGCCTCTGAAGAAAGAAATTGAAGATCTCAGAAGATGGAAAGATCTCCCATGCTCATGGTTTGGCAGGATTAATATATTAAAAATGGCCATTTTACCAAAAGCAATCTACAGATTCAATGCAATCCCCATCAAAATACCAATCCAATTCTTCAGAGAGTTAGACAGAACAATTTGCAAATTCATCTGGAATGACAAAACACTCAGGATAGCTAAAACTATCCTCAACAATAAAAAGACTTCTGGGGGAATCACTATCCCTGAACTCAACGTATTACAGAGAAATAGTGATAAAAACTGCATGGTATTGGTACAGAGACAGACAGATAGACCAGTGGAACAGAATTGAAGACCCAGAAATGAACCCACATACCTATGGTCATTTGATTTTTGACAAAGGAGCCAAAACCATCCAATGGAAAAAAGATAGCATTTTCAGCAAATGGTGCTGGTTCAACTGGAGGTCAGCATGCAGAAGAATGCAGATTGATCCATGCTTATCACCCTGTACAAAGCTTAAGTCCAAGTGGATCAAGGACCTCCACATCAAACCAGAAACACTCAAACTAATAGAAGAAAAAGTGGGGAAGCATCTGGAACACATGGGCACTGGAAAAAAAATTCCTGAACAAAAACACCAATGGCTTATGCTCTAAGATCAAGAATCGACAAATGGGATCTCATAAAACTGCAAAGCTTCTGTAAGGCAAAGGACACTGTTGTTAGGACAAAACGGCAACCAACAGATTGGGAAAAGATCTTTACCAATCCTACAACTGATAGAGGCCTTATATCCAAAATATACAAAGAACTCAAGAAGTTAGACTGCAGGGAGACAAATAACCCTATTAAAAATGGGGTTCAGAGCTACACAAAGAATTCACAGTTGAGGAATGTTGCTTGACATCTTTAGTCATAAGGGAAATGCAAATCAAAACAACCCTGAGGTTCCACCTCACTCCAGGCAGAATGACTAAGATCAAAAACTCCAGTGACAGCAGATGCTGGTGAGGATGTAGAGAAAGAGGAACACTCCTCCATTGTTGGTGGGATTGCAGACTGGTACAACCATTCTGGAAATCAGTCTGGAGGTTCCTCAGAAAATTGGACATTGAACTGCCTGAGGATCCAGCTATACCTCTCTTGGGCATATACCCAAAAGATGCCCCAACATATAACAAAGACACATGTTCCACTATGTTCATAGCAGCCTTATTTATAATAGCCAGAAGCTGGAAAGAACCCAGATGCCCTTCAACAGAGGAATGGATATAGAAAATGTGGTACATCTACACAATGGAATATTACTCAGCTATCAAAACAATGACTTTATGAAATTCGTAGGCAAACGGATGGAACTGGAAAACATGATCCTGAGTGAGGTAACCCAATCACAGAAAAACACACACGGTATGCACTCATTGATAAGTGGCTATTAGCCCAAATGCTTGAATTACCCTAGATGCACAGAACACATGAAACTGAAGGATGACCAAAATGTGAATGCTTCACTCCTTCTTTAAAAGGGGAACAAGAATACCCTTGGGAGGGAATAGGGTGGTAAAGTTTAGAACAGAGGCAGAAGGAACACCCATTCAGGGCCTGCCCCACATGTGGCCCATACATATACAGCCACCAAACTAAACAAGATGGATGAAGCAAAGAAGTGCGGACTGACAGGAACCGGATGTAGATCTCTCCTGAAAGACACACGCAGAATACAGCAAATACATAGGCGAATGCCAGCAGCAAACCACTGAACTGAGAACGGGACCCCCATTGAAGGAATCTTAGAAAGAACTGAAAGAGCTTGAAGGGGCTCGAGACCCCATATGAACAACAATGCCAACCAACCAGAGCTTCCAGGCACTAAGCCACTACCCAAAGACTATACATGGACTGACCGTGGGCTCCAACCTCATAGGTAGCAATGAATATCCTAGGAAGAGCACCAGTGGAAGGGGAAGCCCTTGGTCCTGCTAAGACTGAACCCCCAGTGAATGTGATTGGTGGGGGAAGAGCGGTAATGGGGTGGGGAGGGGAACACCCATAGAGAAGGGAGGGGCTAGGGGGATGTTGGCCTGGAAACTAGGAAATGGAATAACAATTGAAATGTAAATAAGAAATGCCCAAGTTAATAAAGATGGAGAAAAAAAGAAAAAAAAGAAAAAGTTTTTTTATTATTATTTAAGACCTTTTTTAACAGGTGCTTGCAGTTTGTTGACTTTTTTGAAAAAATCAAGTTGTAAACTTTATTACAAATTAAAAATGAAGTTCTTAAAAATCTCAACTTGACCAGATATGAAACAATTTAAAAACCGTTAAAGGTGTATTGAGAAAAACCAGGTCTTTTTTTTTTTCTTAAAAAACACGTTTGTCATTACCAAAAAGAGACATCTTTAGGTAAAAATAATAAAAACCCATGCTGCATAGATAATGCAGACAGTTCTGGTGGATCTGGTCAACGGGCAAAAAGCAAGCACTTAAGGTCTTCAGCTCCAATCTTTGTTCATTTCTTATTGCTGGAATTTCACATTCATTTCTTCTTGTTGGATGACCAAACCGGATGATGGTAGAGATGCTAACCCGCCCTGTTCAGCCTCGGGAGCGGAGGAATTCGCAGCTGGTGGATTGGCTGCTTCTGTCTCTTTGCCATCTTGTGGTTTAGGGTTTCAGGGAGTCTGCGTCGGTAATTGAAGTTGGGGCAGCGGGGGCGGCAGGCGGCTGCTGGGTCTCGGCCTCGCTGCTCACGGTTGCGGTGATGGTGACTGGGGCTCTCAGGGCTCTTTGGGGTCCGCTCTCCGCTCCCGCTACCGATCGAACTCAAGAAAAAGTTTAAGTCTAAAAAATTCCTATAGGGTTGGGGATTTAGCTCAGTGGTAGAGCGCTTGCCTAGCAAGCGCAAGGCCCTGGGTTCGGTCCCCAGCTCCGAAAAAAAAGAAAAAAGAGAAAAAAAATTCCTATAATCAAATATAAAGGGAAACACAACATCTCAAAAACCCGTGGGACTTACTCAAAGCAGTCCTGAGCTATATAAATGCCTAAATTTAAAAAAACAAACCAATGTCAGGCCCTAGAAAATGCCTCAGTGTATAAGAGGACTTCTTGTTCTTGCAGAGGACCAGGATTTGATTCCCAGCACCCACATAGCAGCTAACAATCATCCATATTTCCAGTTCCTGGGGATCCAACACCCTCTTCTGACCTCTGTGATCACAAGGCACGCACATGATGAACATGCAACCAAAGCATCCATACACATAAAAACAAAACAAAAACAACTAAATGTCCATCCCATTCTCCTTCTGCTGAGTCTTCAGCAAGCACCTCATTGGAGAAAATGGATATACCATTACAGATTTCTGGTATTTTCTCTCTATTATACCCATGCTGCACCTGTGACTGGACAGTAACTATGGTGATTCCGGGTTTGGTTTGAGAGTGACGAACACCCACCATGGTTTCAGACGCCATAGATGCAGGTCCTGGAAGACTAAAAGAGACAAAACTAGCAGAGAAGGCTTTTTCCAACCTAACAAACACTGGCTTCTGTCGGCTCCTCCTGGTCAGTGCGATCCTTCTCTAACAGCCACTTTGTCATGCCCCACCAGGCTCTTAGCCACACACCTATGGGTACAAACCATGCCTGGGCTAGGCTGACAACTCATGCTTCTTGTGGTTAAACATCCTGCAATCCATGGAAGCATAGACTCGGGCCTGGGAAACAATCATGCCCCTGGATCAATTTCCTTTCTGTCTAATGCTGAAGCCTTTCAAGAAGCCTGCTTTTCTTCCTCTGCGTGTCAAGCAAGATTCTGTGAGGTAAAGATGGAGATCCAGGGACTGAGACAGCAGGTGGGAAGGGACCAAGGAAGGAGATGCAGGCAGAAATGATAGATGGAATTATGGTAACCTACACTACCCACGACCTCTACCAAAGCCTCCAGGGTGGCCCCTGGAGCAAAGAGGGCCAGCAGTGCCTGAGGATACTCAACACTGAAGAGGAGCCCAGTTGGTGGGCATTTAGGAGGGTTGGACATGTAGGTCAGAGGATCAAGCACAGGGACAGAGGGTCTGCTGGGGCATCTCCCTGCTTGTTGTGTGGCTGTGGCTATAACAATGGTTGTAGCTGATAGTGACCTTTAGATATCAATGAAGGTAGCAATGCTGCCATTGTGCTCTGGGTGTGTCACCCTTTGCCCAGATAAGGATCCTAGGCAAGTTTCCTAGTCTTAGGCACACAGAAGTCCCCAGTCTCAACATTGTGCAGATTGGAGAGGCTTCCTTATTGCACAGTCTGTCTGCATGCTCAGATCAAACTTCTCTTTTTAAGTGTGTATTGTGTATAATACCATGCCACCTTGATATGGCATACATGATGCCCAGGATTACTTAAAAAGGGAGGTTTGGTCGGGTGTGGTGACATAAACCTGTAAACATGTCAGTCTGGGTAAGGTAGAGGAGGTAAAAGGCTCTCCAAATGCCATGTAGTCTAGGTTACACAGCAGGCAACTCCAAACAGACTCAACAGACTGGATTTGTACCTTCATTTATTTAAATGTATATCTAACAGTAATAATTAAGAAAGAGGAGGCCATAAACTTGGGAAAAGATACATGGGAAGCATAGAAGGGAGGGAGGAAACAGAAAATGTGTAATTATATTAATTATTATTTGTGTAATCCTATTAATTAGTTTAACTAATACTGGAATGAATTAGCAAGAGTGGAGTAATCTGTGTGGATGGAAATACGTTCTTGTTGACCTTCAACAGTGGTTTTGAATGCCTTTCAGATTTTGATTCTCAGCCTTGGTATAGTGGATGAGGACTTCCTACCCATGAACCCCAGGAGCTGTTGGCCTCTGCTGGTTTTCATCTTGTCCTTGGTATCAACATCAGTGAGTAAGACTGCACCAGCCCTGTGATGAGATGTGCTTCTAAACTTCTTACAGCTTGAGAATTCACCTGGTGGGTAGTGGGAGGTCAGAGATTCAATACTGCAGGTTCAACCCACTACATACTGAAGACTTCTTGGCCTCCCTAGATTTTGTTCACACCATAAAGGAAAGAACTGGCAGGACTCTGAAGACTGATCTGAAGTACACAGCAGCACAGGTGGTGAGAGTCCTTGAGTTCCACTCCAATAGACAGGGTCTCCCATATATCCTGCTCAGAGACAAATGTTCAAAACTAAAGCCTAGGATTTGTTTTCCAGGTAGGATTTCTCTGGCTATCTTGGACTTGTTTCATCCCATAACCAACCTCCTCTCCCAAGGATGCTTTCTCCTTCTCTGGACCCAATAACCATGTTCTTCCTGATTCTCCAGGGGTAGATGTTACCTGCTAATGTAGGGGCTTACTGATGGAAGAGTACATAGAAGACACTGAGGATTCCCAATGCTCTCCAAGTTAAGTTCCATGAGATGATGGCAGACTTCATGTTTATGACCCCTGCTCTGCAAGCAGCACATCTGCAGTTTGAGTACATCTGTAAAGAGAGTCAGATTGAGACTCTCAGTGTTAGAAATTCTGCTCCATGAAAGATATCATGGGCTCAGTCTCTAGTACTAGAAAAAAGGGGCCTGATTCATCTCAGAGCTGGATGAGTCCTGTGACACCCAGGACTCTATGTTTTTATCAGGACCCTGAGGGCTCTCTCATCTAAGTAAATCCCATGTCTAATGGGAGTGAAATCTGTTCTAGTTACAGATAAGAAATCTGAGGTAGTCATGCTCTATTGTTTGCCCAAACTATTCAGGTATAAAAGCCAAAGTTGCGATTAACCAAGGCTCTTGCTTCAGCCCTGGAGTCCATGCTCTCTCCCAACTCCCCAGCCCTCCAACAATTGATTCCTCACAACTGTAGACCAAGGTATCATTCTGCAAAAGATGAGTCAGGACAGCTCCATGTGAGAGGCCATTTTGTCATCATGTGTCCACACTCAGGGTTCCCATGCCCCTGCCTACTTCCATGAGTTCCTGTACTACCCCAAACTCTTCAGAGACATCAGACAACGTCATGTGAAGGCCAACTATGATGGTGAGATACCTTTGTCGATATCTTTGGATTCTCCTTTGGGAGCAGCAAACATGAGTCTTCTTTTCATGAGCCAGATGCAACCCAGATGAGTACTTGAGGAGTGACTGGGCCCTGTTAAGTAACTGTCCAGTTAAGAAAACTGAGGCTCTTAAAGAGCCTCTTACAGCCATCTTATAAACAGCTTAAAAGCCCACACTAGTGTGAGAGTCTGAACCCTTCCCTGTCTAGACTGGTGCTCACTCCACCTGTCCCCTCCCTGACCACGGAGTCAGACCTCATATGAAAGAGAGTCAATGTTAGTCCATGCTATGGCCATAAATGACTTCACCATGTCAGAGGGAAGACTGAGCCATGTGGAGATTGAATTAGAGCCCTGACCTGCTGACTCAGTCCTCATCCTTAGAGCCTCTAGTTTTGTCTTCTCTGGAAGTTAAAGGCTATGATTTAACACTACTGTCTACATTGTGGTCAGCTTGGAGCAAGGTCCCAGGAGACAGCTCCAGGTCACAAGCCACCATATCATAGTGTGTCCTTGTGCTCAGGTCTCCATGTCCTAGTCTACTTCTATGAGTTCTGGCATCAGCCCAACTTTCTCAAGGACTCTAAGCCATCCCACGTGAAGGGCAACCATTGTAATAAGCATCTTTTTCTCATCAGATTGTCCTATTGTGTGGTGACGAGTCTTCCTCATTCCCCAGCAGCTGGGTAACTAAGGGATGATTGCCCCTACTTTTCAGGTGTCTTGAAGAAGGATTGGATCAAATGTGGGCCATTTGACAGCTAAAAACACTGCTGTGGGATTAGAATTCAAGCTCTTTCCACTCAAGCCTGTGTTTCCTCCTGTTTCCCTTTCCAACTGACCATAGTAGCATGAGTAGGGGTATCTTATCTCATTCATTAATCCATAGGTTTGTTTATGGGGCCTGGTTTGTTTTGGTTTTGGGTTTTTTGGTTTTTTTGTTTGTTTGTTTGGTTTTTTTTTGTTTTTTTTTTTTTGAGAAAGGGTATCACAGTGTTGGCGTGGTGGTCCTACACTACCTAGCACGGTCTGAAACCCAAGGCCATGTGTCCCTTCTGCCTAGAGGCCTGAGATAACAGGTTGTGTCTCTATTCCAAGAAAGGTATCTGAAAGTCATGACTTTTTTCCTCAGACTACTACTCTATGACAGAGGTAAGGAAGGCATTCTGTGTAGTAACGAGCCTAGGAGAGCTTCCATTGGAGGCTAGGACCAGTAAGGGCAGAGTAGGGAAGGGGTAAACCTGGATCCTGGCAGGTGTGAGGTAGACATATGCAGGGCCCAGGGTCAAACTAAGGAGGTAAGTATGGAATATGAACTGGCAGCTGCATGCTGGGTCAGGACCAAGATTGTCTGAAGGATTGGATCAAATGTGGGCCACGTGCAACCAGAGCAAGATGTGTCAATTGTCTGCAATTGACCTCTCTGAGGAAGAGTGTTGAGCAGGAGGAGGGTATACTGGACCAAATTTATATGACATATATAAGTGGACATCCCTCAGCCTCCCTAGACAGAGGATTCCTATCCAGGGGTCCCCTTATCTGTGGTGACCTCATCAACATGCATGGATTCTTCACCAATAGGAGCCTCCTTTACAATGTCAGAGCCCACTCAGGCAGGAATCTCTTGTGGGGGATTCATTTTCCTTATATCTTTTTATATCTAGGCCACAGTCAAAGGTGCCATATACAATGGGGGAGGTTCTCCTTCCCTCTGAAATTTTCCTGGAAGTGTCCTCTGAGCCCCACCCAGAGGTGAGTTTCTTAGTTGATCTTATCAAATTGACATTCAAGATTAAACATCACATCAGCTTGCAGTTAGTAAAATATGAGAGTGATACAATTTTATTTATAATCACTGATTATCTCCCCATTGCCTAGCAGGAATGTTTTTGGTCTATACAAGCACACCCTTAAAAGAAAGGACAAACAGCTCACATGATTCTGCCACACACACAGAGCAGACACTAATGTCCTCCTTACATCAGGACACTTGCACCTCTGAGCCTCTATCCCCTAAGCATGCTCTATCCATTATCTTGACGCAAATCAGGAAATAAGTCTTTGACTCAGTAGAATTCAAAATGCCCTATGCCTCACTCTACTTGGAGTCTTTAGTTACAGGAATTCCCAAAGGCTACCTCGTTGGTCCTTGTTTGACCACAATGCTCAATGCATACAGTTGGATATCCAACCAGCTGTGGGTCATATTCTGAAAGCCTGCTGGTTGGAGTTCTGGACTAAGACCCTGCCCTAAAACATCCTGGAGCTGAAGGTGGCTGAGGACAGCTATGTGCAACTAGGACAAAATATGTCAGATTTTGTACTGAGCACAAAGGGGATCAGCCCGCAGTGCCCAAACTCTCTGAAGAGACAAGAGCCCCAGTAGATGCCAGATTTTCTCTACCACTAAATCTGTGATCTTCCTCTCTCCTTCACTTCATCTTCCTCCTGTACTTTTCTCCTCTTCTCCAAGGTCTAGAATTTCTCAAATGAAGCAGCTACTTTGGAGGTTGGTGATCTCATAGTGGGTGTGTGTATAATTTCCACACCCACCTCTCAGTGAGTCCAAGTTTTCTTACACTGGCCAGTAAAATTGTATCACTCTCATATTTTACTAACTGCAAGCTGATGTGATGTTTAATCTTGAATGTCAATTTGATAAGATCAACTAAGAAATTCACCTCTGGGTGGGTCTCAGAGGACACTTCCAGGAAAATTTCAGAGGGAAGGAGAACCTCCCCCATTGTATATGGCACCTTTTGGCTGTGTCCTAGATATAAAGAGATATAAGGAAAAGCCTGTTTCAGTGTGTCCCTCTCTGTTGTTGCTGCTGCCTTCAGCCATCAATATGAGATGAAGACCAGCAACTCTCCAGGAATCTTCCAGGCCCTCGGTACCAGATTGGAACTGCTAAAGCACTGAGATTTGTAAACTGAGCAGAGACTGGATTTCTTAAGGTCTCCAGGATACACGTGGCCATTGTTAGAGTGCCCAGCCCCTTAAAGACAAGGCCATTCTAGTAAATCTCCTTCTATAGCATATGCACACTCCATAAGTTTTGTTAATCTAGGGATCCCTGTGTAATACAGTGCTTACAATAAAATCATTGTAAACTGCACAGTAAGTGCTGTGGCGATGCTTTTGTCCCATCTACATGGAAATCAGAGTCAGGAGGATTGCACAACCTCAGTATTTAAAAAATAACCCCTTTGATACATGGGCACTGCATCTCAATAATATATATTACATATGTAAATGAGTATGTATGTCATACGACAAGACATGTATAACATATATATATAAGTGTGTGTGTGTGTGTGTGTGTGTGTGTGTGACACAGGCTATGTAGCTTATAAACAAATGAAATATGTTCAGTTTTAGAGACAAAGAAGTCCAGAGTCAAGATGTCAGCAGACTTGCTGTTTAACAAGGATAGTTCTTTGGACTAAAGATTTTACCTAACATTCTCAAGACATCAAAGAGAAAACAATGGTTCTCATGATATGATAACTTCCTAACAACTCCAACTCTTAATTGTACTACACTGTAGATTAGGTTTCAACGTATGATGCAACTTAAATGATACCTATCATTGGCATTCGATAATCAAGTCACTCATATCTGTGTCTTTCCCAAGTGGTGAGTGGAACAACTTTTTTCAAAGATAAGTGGACCTGGACATCCTCATTAGTCCCTCAAAGCTGAAATGTGTGTGTGTGTCCATCTATAGGTCTGTAAGTCTGTGTCTCTATCTGTGTCTGTGTGCAAAGTTGGTTCTCATTGTCACAGACAGGAAATGCTATGAAATTCACATTTGCATGCTTAGAACATCTGGGAAATATGTGTTTGTGGGGTGTGTCCAGAAGTGGGGTGCGGTATCAGAAGGTCCAGAAACGTCCCACAAAAGAGATGCCTGTTTGACATCTGAGCATGTCCACATGTGGAGGGATACATCTGCCCTGAGAAACCTCCTAGGTCCTCCTGGAATGACAACCATTTCACCTCCTGTGATCCATTTTCATTCTTACCTTATCGTTGTCCCTAAACTCTCATACTTTATGCCAATTTTCAAAGGTGACAAAATGTATTCAATTAGCCCCTGGGTTCTTCCAAAGCATTTTCTTCTGTCATAAAGAGGTTGGTCTCTTCATTCTCTAGATCCTGAGACTGCCTTATATCTCTAGCTGTGCCCACCTTGCCCTACCAGGGTACAGTTTTCCTAGGTTGGAAAAGTCCTCCTTCTTCAATCCACTTTGTTGAAGACCAACCACAGAACACCATTGGCTAAGTGATGATTTGCATATTCCTCGCTCCAAACACCAGATAATAGAAAGGAATTGAAAACATCCTCTAGCCTTGGCTCAGTAGATGAGAAGAGAAGAGCCCCTCCTTTGGTTGCAGGAGAACTGAGGCTGATATTTGGACTGGGACTCGGGACGTTATTGAGCTCCTGCTGCACATACGCATCTGTGAGGTCTCCATTTCTGTGGACATACAGACACTTCACAAAATGGCCTTTAGAATTTCAGCAGCCATACTGTTTTTTAAAGCTTTGTTGTCTAATGATTTCAATGCAACCAAATTTGCATACTTGCCAGCATAGATGAATGCATTTTGCCTAAAAGTAGGACTTGGGCAACCAACTACACTTAAGTATAAGACTACTTCTTTCATTGGAAAGAGTTCTCTTGGGCTCCTCTACATAAATCATTGTCTGGTTTCTGCTCCAGGGCAAAAACTTACTGATGCTATAATTTGGCAGTCGTATATAAAATAAACATCAGAGCCCTGGAGGCCCTATCATGGAATAGGAATCCTTTGTGACTGGTCCCCTTATTAAGTACAGTGTCTTTAAGATTCCAGTGTCAGTCCACATATGCACACAACACATTTTATCTACTCCTTAGTTGATGCACATTTAGGTGACCTGATTTTGACTACTTTTAATCAAGCTCTTATGAACCTTTTCAATCTCTCTCTCTCTCTCTCTCTCTCTCTCTCTCTCTCTCTCTCTCTCTCTCTCTCTCTCCTCCCTCCTTCCTCCTCCCTCCCTCCCTCTTTCCCTCTCTCCCTTCTCTTTCTTGCTCCCTTCTCAATTCTGCCTCCTCCTCCAATGCCATCTGTATCCCATATTTTTACTATGATCTTAGCCATTATTAACACTGGGCCTCTGAGTGGTGGTTCTGTAAGAGGCAGTGTACATGGATTTTTCTAAGCTGAGTTAAAATGGTCTGGGATTAAGAAGTACCAGGATGTCGAGGGCTGGAGAGATGGCTCAGTGGTTAAGGGCACTGACTGCTCTCCCAGAGGTCCTGAGTTCAAATCCCAGCAACCACATGGTGGCTCACAACCATTTGTAATGAGATCTGATGCCCTCTTCTGGTGTGTCCACAGTGTACTTATAATAAATAAATAAATAAATAAATAAATAAATAAATCTTTGAAAGCTATTTGCTTGGATAGGGGGGTTACAAAAGGACATATGAAAAATTAAAAAAGAAGTACCAGGATGTCCAGGGAAGAATAAAGAATCTGGTTCCTTGACCTCAAACTTAGAGAAACTAGAGACTTCTCAGGTCCCATGGCCCAGCATTTCATTTGCTTATGGAACTGAAGAAGGGGAAGCACCTGGCAGGAAGGTCTGGAACCACAGATTTCACAAGAATGCATTGTAAGGTTTATATTGAATAAAAGCAGGCCTCGTAGATTAGAGGAGGAAGTAGAAGCCAGAAAAGAACCAAAGGAGGAAGTCCTGCCATGCCCACTATGAGTCCCTAAACTGTTAGGGTCCAGAAAGTTAGAGCCAAGGTCAGTTCTCAGGGGGTACTCAAGGCTGTCTGACATGGTTCATCACACCACTTCCCCCGGGAAGTCACACAGAGGTAGGTGTGAACCCCTCATCCTGTAATCATTGATGCAGCTCACCAGTGTTCTCTAAGATTCTGAAACTGTTGGAGTCATCAACGCACCCATGAAATGTCGTCAAGTGGGGGTGATGGGTGGCCAGGCGCCTACATGGGTAAAGAGACTTCCAACAAAGCCTGAAGTTCTGAGTTTGATCTCCCACATCTACATTGGCAGAATGAGAGGACTGACTCCCAGAACTTATCTTGTCACTTTTACATGCATGTCGTGACATGTGAGTACCCACGCACCAACACACACACACACACACACACACACACACACACACACACACTAAGTAAATAATTGAAAGAATAAACAAACAATAAGAAAAACAGTTTAAAAAGTGTTTCCCAAGTGGATAAAGGCCTGTGTGTTGGTCTGTGTGGAGCCAGCCACCAGAGGAGACACAGTAAAAGATGGAGTGAATGTGACTAAGTAGTGCCAAAATTCCAGTATTTCAATGAAATAGCCAGTATTTCTGGGAGCAGCCCATGGAGGTCCTAAGATCGCTGTAATGGTCACATTCTGGGCTCCCGCCATTGAGCTTCTCTCTGTCTATGGAATCTTCCATATTTGCCTACTCAGAGAAGCCCTCCTGTTATAGCGTTTGGTTCCCTGACCTCTGCGACAGCACTGACCTCTGCCAGTGAGCACAAGAACAGTGGTCATTGTGAATCTAGGTTTGAAGACAGGGCTCCTAGTATCCCAGAAGAACTGCAGGAGTGCAGAAGCCACCTGCGCCTTCTCATGAGGCCAAAGAGCAGAAACTTCAGACGTGTGTTTTTCCTAAAGTTGGTCATTGGCTCTGTCATTTCTGCCTTTAGTTGTCAGGAAGAAAAAACTTTGCCCCACCCCACATGCTCTCCCACCTACATTCCCTTTGGTCCTGTCTGGCCAAGGCCTATATATTCTGCTTTCGGTTATTGGAACACTGTCAGTCTGTAGAACAGACTCAGGCCGGGGAGCTGATCATGCCGCTGCACAGACTCCCTGGATGCCTGGATGCTGTGGCCTGTGGGCTCCTGATTCTCCTCCTCCATGTGAAGGGTGAGACTCCCTATGTGGGGAGGTGGGAAGCAGGGTCAGAGCTGCCCAGGTCACTTGGAAGCTGAGATTGTGGGAAGAAGGCACCAGGGAGAGAGGAGCTCATCCAGATGACAGTTGAAAGCATGGGGAATGTGAGCCACCCAATGCACCCACTAAAATTCACAGAGTGGGTGCCATAGCACACCGAGGGTCAGAGATGTCTAAGAGATACTGAGGAGCCAGCCCAGTGTGAAGGTCAGGAGAAGAGCAGAAGGGGCATTTCCCACATCTGTGCGTGGCTGTGACTGTTCTTAACTTTGGGTAATCATAACAGTAATAACTTCATGCTGCCAAATGACTGAGTGTATGACCTCTTTGGCCAGAGCAATGCTGTGACACCCTTCAGAGGGTACTAGGAAAGGCTCCTGGGCCTGAGGGATAAGGAAGCCGTTATACTCATATGCCACAGCTGAATTGGGGGACCCTGGGTTCCCTTCCTGTGAGCTCTGAACTCCCACAAACTGGTGGCAACTGATTACAGAAAACTAACTCAGATGGTATCTCTCTAACAGGTCATGACTCATCAGAGGCCAACCCCATCAGAAACACACATACAGGCCAGGTCCAAGCTCGTCCACTTGAAAGACACCAAATCTGGTGTCCACACCTTCCTGGGAATTCCCTTTGCCAAGCCACCTGTAGGACCACTGCGCTTTGCACCTCCTGAGGCTCCTGAGCCATGGAGTGGTGTGAGAGATGGAACCTCAGAGCCGGCCATGTAAGTTCTGGGCCCAGAAGGTTTCTGGTACTGGGATGAAATATGCTTCAAGATCTAGGCCATGCTAAAGTGTCTCCTCCCTCTTGGTTACAGAGCAGTTCTCTGCCTGTGATGAGGGATATCTCCCATGCATTTTTCTTTTGCACGTGCTAAGGATTAGCATGGAACAACTGTATCAGACTCCCAGGATAGAGCTTGGTATGTATAGCGAGTTAGCTCCTGGTACTACAGTGAGGAACATCCAAATTCATCCCAGAATCAGATTGTGCCAAGTGAACTCTCTGATCAGTGTGTTTATATTAAGCAAGAAGAGCCCTGAGTCTGGTGTATGCACTACAAGTCCCTCAGGAGAGCAGCAGTGATAAGTATCCTGCAGTCACTGCGACAACCCAGAAGGTTAAGTGTCATTGTCTAAGAGGCATGCATGAAAGCTTCCATGGAAAACATATAGGAAAACGAGATTCCCTGAGAGCCTGGACATGGGATAAAGGATTTCTTATTCCCTATGGTACAGTATTGTTCACCCATTCTTACAGTACCATTGTGGACACAGCACCCAAATATCCAGGAGCCTTACTTTCATTTCCTCTTGCTGTAATAAAAATACCCTGACAAAAGCAACTTATGGAAGGAAGGATTCACCACAGGTCACAGTTCCTGGTTGCAACCATCATATGGGGGAGGTTCTTTAGGAGAGTCCCCAGTAAGGAAAGCTGGTTACATCACATTTGTAATTGGGAAGAAAGAGCAAAGAATGCATGATTGCTTGTTAATACCCAGAGCACTTTTGCTACTCACTCAGTTAAGAAGTCCCTTGCTAGGGAATGGTGACACCCACAATAAACAAGTATTTCTACTTTAATTTCTGTAAGCGAGATAATCCTCACAGGTCAACCTGATATTAGACAATTCATCCTTGAGACTCTCTTCCCAGGTAATTCTAAATAAATAGTACAAGGGGGTGGGGTGAACAGCACTACCCTCAGTTAATCATTTCCATAGAGAACCCAAGAAGTCCCAAATTTCCAATCTCATGAAGGTCTGCCTCCACTCAACCAGAGACCTCCCTGGAAATCTGGACGCCTCTCAGCCTCCACAGAGCCAGTAATCCTTACCTTGATAGAGTAGATTGTAGAGAGGACTCCTGTGTAAGAGGAAGTGTTGAGGGTGACTAGAACAAACTCCTAAGAATCTGCTTTTTATTTTCTTTTAATTTTTGAGATTATAAGTACATCATTTCTCCCTTTTTTCCTCCCTCCAAGCCCTCCCATATAGCCCTTCTTGCTCTCTCAAATTCTTGGCCTCTTTTGTTGTTGATTGTTGCTACATGCATATATGTATACACACACACACACACACACACACACACACACACACACCACACATACATACACACATTTCTAAATATAACCTGCTTTGTCTGTTTGTGTGTGTGTGTGTGCATGTGCATGTGTGTTACGGCCAGCCATTTAGTATTGGATAACCTATAGGAGGGCACTCTTTCTTAGGGAAGATTTTCCTTCCACTCTGAGTATCCCTTATTTACTTCTAATTCCATGTAGATTGAGACCTCATGCTCTCTATTTATCTACTTTTGTATGTCTGCGTATGTCGTTATTATTCAGCTCATGTTTATGCTTTACTGTTGGTGAGACTTCTGGGTGTATTGTGTGATATTACTAGGACACACAGGTTTTGATCGCTGAACATTTCTTGGGATCAGCATCTGTCATTGTCAACAGGTGTCTACAAAATGATGATATAGTGAATTTAGAGGGTCTGAAGAGGATAAAGATGATCATGCCTCACTTCTCTATGTCTGAGGACTGCCTGTATCTCAACGTCTACGTACCAGCTCATGCCAATGAGAGTTCTAACTTACCTGTGAGAATTGGGCCATGGTCAACTGGGTGGAGGTAAAGCAGTGTAGACCCTGATGAGAAGCCTTACCCTTTAGTGGGCCAAAGGTTTTGGGTTTTTGTTTCTTGTTTTGTTTTGTTGCCATGTGGAACATCATAAGACCTAGGAGTTGGATTATAGATTAACTAAGGACACACACTACAAACTTGAGCCCTAGAGACCCAGTCAGGTGTCCAAAGGCTGAACACTGAGATAAGCCAAATTTCTAGCTTTGGAATATTGGTTGTACCTATGAAATTGGTAAGCCTTTTGATTCATAATCAGAGAAAAATACTTGTGGAGATACCATTCTCCATACTTTTGAGGAATCTGAGATTGCTAGATACATTACTCTGGACTTATATCCATTAATCCAAGCTAAGAGATTCCTGATGCCACAATGGGCTTTGAAAATATGCTAATGGAACTATAGTTCCTCATCTGTGGCCTGGGTCTAGGATGCTGAGGAGTCCTTTGTATGTATTTATCCACAGAGATACACAGCAGCTGATAATCCAGGAGGCAGTTCTAATTAAGCTTATGTTGTATAGAAGTCTTCTGGCATCTCTTGACTTTTGTAGGTGATGGTATGGCTCCATGGTGGTGCACTGGTTATGGGCATGGCTTCCATGAATGATGGATCCAGGCTGGCAGCCACTGAGGATGTGGTGGTGGTTGCTACCCAGTACCGCCTGGGAATCCTGGGCTTTTACAGGTGAGCATAGGTCTGGGCTGGGAAACAGGGGCTGAGCAGAACCTAAACAGCCTTTTGATCCCTGTCTCCTTCATTTCTCAGCACCGGAGATGAGTATGCCAGAGGCAACTGGGGATTCTTAGACCAAACGGCTTCCCTACGCTGGGTCCAGCAGAACATTGCCAACTTTGGAGGCAACCCTGACTCTGTCACACTTTTCGGCCAGTCAGCAGGTGGCACAAGTGTGTCTTTCCATGTTATGTCCCCCATGTCCCAAGGACTCTTCCATAGAGCCATCATGGAGAGTGGGGTGGCTCTGCTGCCTATCTTTATGTCTAACTCCCCTGAGACGGTCTTCACAGTAAGTGCTCCATCACCCTAGCCCTGACATTTTGCCATTGCCCTCAGCCTCTGGTACTCCAGTACTATGTTCAATGGGGAAACGAGGACCATGGGAAATAGCTTCTTTCCAATGATTTCTAAAAGGTTCAAGGATGAGGCTCTACTTCCCTCTACTTTATACATGCCGAATACATTATGTGGCTTACAAAGCTCCTCCCAGCAGCTTTAATTATTGGCCATAAACAGTATTCGTAGGTTTGGGAGATGATTCAGTAGATAAGAGAGCCTGCTGTGCCAGTGTGCAGACTGGAGGTTAAAATCCCAGAAACCACATAAGGCCAGACATGGTGGTACTTATTTGCAATCCCATTATTTCTATTGGAAAGCAAGTCTCAGAGGCAGAGGTGCTCTAAAGGTTAAAGGTCAACTACATTTCCGTGGGCATCAGCAAACAAGAGAGCCTGTTTCAAATAAGGAGGAAGATGGCAAATGATATCCAAGTTGTCCTCTGACTTTCAAAGGCAAAATGTGGCATATAAGGCCCACTGTTACACAAGAACATACACACACACACCAAACACACACACACACACACACACACACACACACACACACACAATGATCCATTTCTCAGCTGTCAACTCTGAGCAACAGGAAAATGGGAACAATTTCACACTCTACTGTACATAACACACAATAAGATGTTATATTTAGGGACAGACACCAACTTGGGACTAAAAAGGTACTCCTCTCTCATGCCAACTCCCATTACAGATGGTGGCAAATCTATCTGATTGTGAAACTTCAAACTCAGAAGCTCTGGTGCACTGCCTTCGAGGCAAGAGTGAAGCAGAAATTCTGGCTATTAACAAGGTTGGCAGAATTGTGTGTCTGGAAAGATGGTAGGCAATAGGGTGTGTGGCTGGAAGTCCTTCAGTACTCTAGACAAATTATTTTATCTGCCTGGCTTGGCATTCTTTTAATCCTCAGTGCAAAATGAAAGGTGCAGCTTGCCTCATAGAGTCCTGTAAGCAGGGTCTAAATGTAGGGTCTTTTCAGGGATGAGAGAGGAGAGGTGTGGTGGGAATGACCCTCCTGAGACAATGAGGAAATGGGGAAATAATGGATAACACCCAACTGTCGTCTCTGTCTCTGTCTCTGTCTCTGTCTCTCTCTCTCTCTCTCTCTCTCTCTCTCTCTCTCTGCGTGTGTGTGTGTGTGTGTGTGTGTGTGTGTGTGTGTGTGTGTGTGTGTGTGATAGATCTTCAATACTAACCTTGAATGTGCCCTCAGGCCTTCAGGAGTATGCCTGCTGTAGTGGACGGGAAATTCCTACCCAGACATCCCAAGGAGTTGCTGGCCTCCACTGACTTTCACCCTGTCCCCAGCATTATTGGTGTCAACAATGATGAGTATGGCTGGATTCTCCCTATGGTAAGGTCCAGATCTAATCTCCTATGTGTCTGAGGGCTCATATGGTGGGCAATGAGAACTCAGAGATTCATTGATCCACGTCTAAGCTACTTCAAACTCAAAACATTCTCCACACCCAGGTCTTCGAATTTTCTCAGACAATAAAGAAAATAACCAGAAGGAACTTGCGGGCTATTCTGAAGATCACGATGGCACAGATGGTGAGAATCTTTGAGACCTGCCCCCATTGAGAGGACCTCTCAATATACTGCTCAGAGAGCATACCTAAAAATGGGGGTTAGAGAAGGTTGGCTGGCTGAAGTCACTCAGAGCTTTCCCCCTGTAACAGACCTCATTGGCATTTTCCTACCCTAAGGATGTTGCCCACCCAACCTCATTTTTTCTCATCACTATGTTGTAGATGCTGCCTCCTGAGTGTGGTGCCCTGCTAATTGAAGAGTACATAGGAGACACTAAGGACCCCCGGACCCTTCAAATGCAGTTCAGAGAGATGATAGGAGACTTCACAATCATAATCCCTGCACTCCAAGTAGCTCGTTTTCAGCGTGAGTACATCTGTAACAATCTGAGGGTGGAAGCTCAGAGCAGTGGGTCCCAGGCAAGCTCTGTAGGGTCCAGACTTGACCTATGTCTAGATCAGATCTCTGGTTCCAGACCCTAAGAGTCTTTAATAAATCCTTATATCAAGTATAAGATGGTGACATCTTATCTGGGTACAGATGAAGAAAGAGCTGAGTGGTATCTGTGACTTGATCCCCCAGGGAGGGCAGAGTCATTCTTTAACAGTGGGCTTTCCCACAACTAATGCTCAAGGATGGGGTGCCACGCTCAATTGTTTTGAGTCCAGATAACTTGAGATCAAGTTATCTTGTTGCCAAAAGTGGGTCAGGACTCTATGAGGTAAGCTGCACTTATGGGATCATGTATCCTTGCCCTCAGGTTCCCATGCTCCTGTCTACTTCTATGAGTTCCAACATGGATCCAGATTTCTCAAGAATTTCAGACCACAGCATGTAAAAGCTGACCATGGTGATGAGCTTTTCCTTATCTTTGGATCCTTCTTCTGGGGCACCAAATGTGAGTCTTTTTATTTTCTATGAGCAGGATGGAGAACCAAATTTGTCCCTGAAGGATGGCTGAGCCTTGAGTTCAATTTCGGAGTCCAAGACTCTAAAACAAACAGGATCAAGTGTGTACCATCTCACAGGTCAAAACCTACACTGATCTTTCTTAGTTTAGCTTGTGTTAGAGAAAATCAGGATTCATTGGATCAGGCATGAGCCTGGGGGAATTTGCTTAGGGGACTAGATGGGTCTTGGATGCTGGGTTATAAAGGAGGGAGGGAATAAAGCCTAGAGTTTGGTTTTAGGGTACAGCTGGCATGGTGAGTATGAAGCACAACTTTGGCAGCTGCGTTAAATGGCTGGGATCTGGACCCTTGTCTTCTCTCTGCAGTTGACCTCACTGTGGAGGAGAAGCTGCTGAGCAAGAAGATGATGAAATACTGGGGCAATTTTGCACGATATGGGTAAGAGGATGATCTTTACTCAACCTCCTAAAGGTTAGGTCTTCATGTAGGTATCCATTTGTGATTGGTGATCTCATTAGCATTCACGGACCCTTTATCTTGTGTTAGAGTCCTCTGTACCCAAGACATACTGAAATAGATACTTTGTAGGTGTTGGTAACTGGTCATTCCACAGTGAGCTGTAGGTGGGTCACAATACTGTGGTACTATTCTTTAGATCTTGCCTCTGAGAAGGAGAAACAAAACAGGCCAAGTGACCTTATCTCACAGGGAGTAGAAACTAGTAGATCAGGCTTGTATTTCTAAATCAGGATGTCTGCACCATCAAGCCCCTCGTCTTCTTAATTTACTGCCCTGTCTGACATTGGGAGGTCAAGCCTTATATTAAAGTGACCTTCACTTTTCTCTACTGTTTGGCATATCCATAGGAATCCCAACAGCAAAGGTCTACCCTACTGGCCAGTGTCAAACCAGGATGATCAGTACCTGCAGCTGGACATCCAT
The DNA here is from genome assembly GCF_011064425.1 of Rattus rattus. Taxonomy (NCBI): domain Eukaryota; kingdom Metazoa; phylum Chordata; class Mammalia; order Rodentia; family Muridae; genus Rattus; species Rattus rattus. The sequence goes on along the minus strand of NC_046155.1, from coordinate 54,745,758 downwards.
CCTTCTGTAGGCCATGCCCTGAAGGCCAGAAGGCTGCAGTTCTGGACCAAGACTCTTCCCCAGAAGATTCTAGAACTAAAAGGAGTTCATGACACAGTCAAAGATGTATAGTGCCCAGGAAAAGTATGTGAACTTCAGTAAAGTCAAGGTTAGCCTGAGGTTCTCACATCTCATTTAGAAGGCTGTGTTAATTCCAACATTCACATGACCATTTCTAAGCTCTATAGTTGTTTATTTTGCCAACATAGATGACCAACACTCTACATGTCATTCCTTGCTGAAAATGGTAGGCAAACTTTTTGTTAGGCCTACTCCAAGATGGCTCTCATGTAAGTGTGGATATGTAAGTGCCAAAGTGCCCCCATCTTTTTTCATACTTCTCTGGTACTAGACTCCATTCAATTCTTCCCTCCCCGCTTATTTTCTCTCCATCTGCTTTTCTTCTCCAAGACCCCAGAAACTTGGGGGAATATTGACTATACGGGGTAGGCTATATTTAAAACCCCACACCCTTCTCTTGGCAAATCCCATTGCTTCCACATATTTATAAGTTGCCCGATTATCTGAAGTCCTATTGTTTTCCTAAGTACAAGCTGCTTCTGTAGTTAGATCACAAACTGCTCCCAGTCTTGTGATAGGTATCTGTGGCCCCAGCTACTTAGAAACTGAAAGGAAATATTGCCTGAACCCAGGAGTTTCACACAAGTTTTGACAGCATAGCAAGACCTACATCTCATAAACAAAAGTATGTTCCTAAGCTGTATGATTTGTAAGCAGAAGAAATGTATGTGAAGTTCTGTAGACTTAAAAATGTAAGGTCAGTTTGCCAGCAGATCTGCTGTGAGGCAAGCACTAGCTGTTTGACCCAAAGGTTACACTTGTGTCCTCTCCAGGTAGGATGTGCAAACTCTAACACCCAGCACCCTGTAAGGTCCCAACTCTTAGTATTGACACATTAGGAATTAAGTCTCTGCAAATGAACTTGAGCCTCACAGGCTTTTAGAGCTTAGCTCCCAGACCTCTCTGACAGTAGGCACTGAGCATGCCAGCCCCTGAAAACCTCTATGCAGATTGCTCCTATAAAGGAAATATCAAGTTTCCTTCCCAAGTAGTAATTGTCCACTTTTGTAAGAAACTGAACTTGACATGTTCATAAATACCTCAAGCAAGGCCAAGAGTGGGGTTGACCAGAAGGCCTTGGTGGGATTCCTCTATTAATACATTTTCTCTTATTTCCATGGTGTTTGTAAATACTACGACACTCATACCTGCATGAACCTATAACATCTGTAAAGATCTTTTGCTATTGTGTGTGTCATGGGTGTGAGGTGGAAGAGGTAGGAATGTGCAGACTTGTCTAGCAGAAGACACTCCTGTCCTTGGAACCCTGACTGATGGCTTCACCATGTACATGAGTGTCTTTTTGTTTTATAGAATTTCTCCAGTAACGTCCTGACTCTTCTTGACAGTCCATGGGATTAATTTTCATTCTTAAGTTACTGTTGCCCTAAAACTTCAACTCCAGCAACTCAAGGTCTCTTGTATATTATGTCATTTACAATGGTGCCAAACCATACCTTTTGTTTCCCCTAAGGCATCACTGTCATTGAGAGGATGTGTCCTGTTGTCCTATTGATTTTTTTAATTTCTCATCCCTCTACCTCTGGTCCATTTGCCTCCCTTGGGGCACCAGTTTTCCCAAGACAAAATCCCTTTTCATTTCCAGAACCTTTGGGTGAGAGTGAAGGCTCCTACATTGCCTCTTTTGGACACTAGGGCACAGATGAAGGGAGTGCTAAGCCCTGGCAGAGTGGCTGAGCCCATAGATCCCATCCATCCCAAGAATCAATCCCTCCATGCCCTCAAGCTCTGCTTTCTGTTGTGGTACTTTGCACCTGGAGATGGCTAGGGAACACTGTATCATATCCTGTCCTATAAGAGGAACCACTGGTATTTAGCTGCCATCCAGAAGAACATCCTTGAGACAAAATCAAGCAAGTCTTCCTTTAGTCCTTGCAGAGGTGTATAATCTTTGGTTCCTTTTATCCTCTCAGCAGCTGCACATTTGAGTCACTTCCATGCAAAGACTCTGCTTTGGTTGGAAAATGCAATGTTTTTTGAGAGAAGGCTCTCACTATGTAGCCCAGGCTGGGGTCCCATTCACCATTCTCCCACCTCAGCCTCTGGAGTACTGGGATTGTAGATCAGCATCACCAGGCATTTCTAAGCAATATGTTATGGACAATTTCAAACATAGCATCATGTGACCAACAGCTTTCAATTTTTTAATGAAAACATACATAGAGTCATGTGTATGTTTAATTTTGAAAGGTTATGCAGACTTACCAGATGGTTCAGTGGGGTAAAGACACTAGTTACAAAACTTGATGACCTGAGTTTGATTCCCAGGACCCACACAGAAGAAGTAAAGAACTCATTCCCAGAAATACTGTGCCAAAATGTCTTTTGAGTTGACTGTATCATATTTCAACACATTTAGACATATGTGGGGTGCCAATTGCTGCATATCCCCACCTCCACTGGGACTTGGGAATCTTTAGTATGGTTGCATTGAATGGGTGTGTACTTGTGTACTAGCTGGTTTTGTGTGTCAACTTGACACAAGCTGGAGTTATCACAGAGAAAGGAGCCTCCCTTGAGGAAATGCCTCCATGAGATCCAACTGTAAGGCATTTTCTCAATTAGTGATCAAGAGTGGGGGGGCCATTGTGGGTAGTCCTGGGTTCTACAAGAGAGCAAGCTGAGCAAGTCAAGGGGAGCAAGCCAGTAAGAAACATCCCTCCATGGCCTCTGCATCAGCTCCTGCTTCCTGACCTGCTTGAGTTCCACTCCTGAATTCCTTTGGTGATAAACAGCAATGTTGAAACGTAAGCTGAATAAACCCTTTCCTCCCCAACTTGCTTCTTGGTCATGACGTTTGTGCAGGGATAGAAACCCTGAGACAGTGGCTGAGCACATGTGGCCCCAGGTGCTGCCTAGCCCCACACTCGCTAATCCCACTTCCCTCCCATCCATGCAGCTACCAGCAGTGTCAACAACGGCAGTGAAGGAGCAGCTTGGTTCTTTTAAATCTCCTACTGCACCCAGGCTGGCAGGAGGAATGGTATAAACAACACATGGCTTGTTGCCATCTTGACTATGGGATAAAGAAGGAGGAGTCATAGCTTCACTACTGATTTAAGGGCAGCCACATGGCTGGCAGCCATCTCTGTTATGGGTTGGAAAAAACCAAAACCAAAAACAACGTACCTCGCTTGGTGGCCCTGACAGCCAAACCTTGTACCTCACTTGGTGTTGTGAAGGCATCACATTGTTTTCACTTGTTAGAACTTAGTTTTTGTCTTCCAAAACTTATGGTTATGCTCTATATCTTTACTAAAGGTTCTTTATTTTAACACACAGGTACAGTTTAGAGCAGATAACTAAAAACAGACAAAGTTTGTTTAACTCAGATATGCTTGGTAGGTGGTATCCCTCAAACCTGTCAGAGAAGCTGCTGAATATGGCATTTAAGATGCTTAAACTCACCATGACAGGGACTCCCAAATCCTAACAGTAAGCCCTTCAAGGTCTCCAAGATGTGGGCATAATAACAAAGGACTCCGCCTGGATTGGGGTTCACTGACGACTGGGCATTACTGACCCAATGCCTTATCCACTCCCAGGACCCTGCCAAACTGTGGACAAACAGGACATGGAACAGGTCTTATGTTGCTTAAGACAAAGTCAGGTCAGTCTCCCAAGTTTCTCCTCCATGGGAAGGTCTCCCAGATTTGCCAGGCCTGGCAGACAAACACTGACCTTGCCATGGGACCAATGTCCCCAATGAAGCCATCAACACCACAGGAACCTATTTGGGTGGCCATCTGGGTAACCAGTAAATCTCTGCCTCTTGAATTGATACACAGGCCTTTTGAATTATACTTCCCGCTTACTCAGGTGAAATCTATTCTTCTCAGGTCTCTGAAGGGTTTGAAGACAGACAGTGAAAGAAGTAACTTTCTACCATTCTTTTATCTAAAGAAACTCACTTTACAGTAACTGATACCAGTATCAACCACCTGAGTCTCACATTGAACAACTGGATAGGAGAAAAGTGTAAAGTTTAAAGTTTAAGGTCTGAGGATATGAAAGCTCTGAGAAAGCATTTGAGGGTCTAAGAAGGTGTTTTAAGGTTGGTAAATGCAAGTTATGAGTGTTAGAGGATGTAATAAAAAAAGTGTGGAAAAGAATGAAAAAAAAAATCCTTCCAGTTTCTTCCCTGCACTGTGGTCCTGGTATAGTGAGACTCCCAGTCTTAGTGTTTTTAACCAAAATTATTTTACTGTAGCTTTTTTTGTGGTTCTAATGCTTTGACCTAATCTGGCCACCAAAATCAGGAATCCTGGTGTCCACACGTTGAGGATCCTTATCCCCAATTGGATATTGATCGATCTATAAAGAGCCAAGAGCCAATGGCTGTGCAGGTAGAGTGAGGCAGGACTTGGAGGTTTGCGCAGGTGAGGAACTGGGAGAGAGGAAGGAGGCACAGATCCCCCTGACAGGGAAGAAGGTCAGACCTGAAGGCCCTCAGTCAAGTGAGAACCAGGGTAAGTGGACACAGGCGACCCCCTGGGGTAGCAGAGGTGAAATCTAGACTTTAAAAGTTTTAGTTGTGACTGATCCCGGCCCACAGCTCCATGCTCCCAAACTCTGTGGGAGAGAGAGCTGATCACCCAGACTTGCAGGCAATCCTGAGACTGCAGAGCAGGAGAGACTGCCACTTCTGCCCACCTTTGCCCACATCCCTGGCCCAAGAGGAAACTGTATAAGGCCTCTGGACACAGGAATACAGGAGCAGTCAAGCTGCAGGAGCCCCATGGTCCAGACTGTGCCCGGATCTGAACTGAACTGGTCAAACAGCTCCCTGCACCCAAATCCCATGGTGGGGGGGGAGCTAGACCTTCAGAGGGGCAGACACTCCTGGGAAACCAGAGGAGACTACTCTCTGCCCACATTCCTGAATCAAGAGGAAAACCCTGTGCACAGGGACCTAGGAGAAGCAGGGGCAGGACCCTTCTGGTTCCTGCCCACAGGGAGAGCTGAAAGCCAGCAGACAGGAATGACTACACAAGTGAGAGCAGAACACTCTGTTCCCATAACTGGCTGAAAGAAAACAGGAAAACTGGTCTACAGAAGTCCTGACACACAGGCCTACAGGACAGTCAAGCCACTGTCAGAAACTGCAAGACAAGCTAAAACCAGAGACAACGTGATGGCGAGAGGCAAGCACAGGAACCCAAGCAACAGAAACCAAGACTACATGGCATCATCAGAGCCCAATTCTCCCACCAAAGGAAACATTGGATATCCAAACACACCAGAAAAGCAAGATCTATACTTAAAAATCACATTTTATCATGATGATGGAGGACTTTAAGGTCATAAATAACTCCCTTAAGGAAATACAGAACAACACAAGTAAACAACTAGAAGCACTTAAAGAGGAAACACAAAAATCCCTTAAAGAACTACTGGAAAAAACCAACAAAACAGGAGGAGGAAATGAACAAAACCATCCAGGAGTTAAAAATGGAAATAGAAACAATAAAGAAAGCACAAAGGGAGACAATCTTGGAAATAGAAAACCTAGGGAAGAGATCAGGAGTCATAGATACAAGCATCACCAACACAATACAAGAGATAGAAGAGAGAATCTCAGGAGCAGAAGATTCCATAGAAAACATCGACACACCTGTCAAAGATAATGTAAAATGCAAAAAGCTCCTAGCCCAAGACATACAGGAAAACCAGGACACGATGAGAAGATCAAACCTAAGGATAATAGGTATAGAAGAGAGTGAAGACTCCCAACTTAAAGGGCCAGTAAATATCTTCAAAAAAGTCATAGAAGAAAACTTCCCTAACCTAAAGAAAGAGATGCCCATAAACATACAAGGAGCCTATAGAACTCCAAATAGATTGGACCAGAAAAAAAACTCCTCCTGTCACATAATAGTCAAAACACCAAATGCACAAAACAAACAAAGAATATTGAAAGCAGTAAGGGAAAAAGATCAAGTAACATATAAAGGCAGACCTATCAGAATCACACAGACTTCTCACCAGAGACTATGAAAGCCAGAAGATCCTGGACAGATGTCATACAGACCCTAAGAGAACACAAATGCCAGCCCAGGTTACTGTATCCTGCAAAACTCTCAATTAACATAGATGGAGAAACCAAGATATTCCATGACAAAACCAAATTTACACAATATCTTTCTACAAATCCAGCACTACAAAGGATAATAAATGGTAAAGCCCAACACAAGGAGGCAAGCTACACCCTAGAAAAAGCAAGAAACTAATCTTTTTGCAACAAAACAAATAGAAGAGAAGCACACAAACATAACCTCACCTCCAAATATGAAAATAACAGGAAACAACAATCACTATTCCTGAATATCTCTCAACATCAATGGACTCAATTCCCCAATAAAAAGACACAGATAAACAAACTGGATACATAATGAGGACCCTGCATTCTGCTGCCTACAGGAAACACACCTCAGAGACAAAGACAGACACTACCTCAGAGTAAAAGGTTGGCCAACAACTTTCAAAGCAAACGGTCTGAAGAAGCAAGCTGGAATAGCCATTCTAATATCAAATAAAATCAAATTTCAACTAAAAGTCATCAAAAAACATAAGGAAGGACACTTCATATTCACCAAAGGAAAAATCCACCAAGATGAACACTCAATCCTAAATATCTATGCTCCAAATTCAAGGGCACCTACATGCATAAAAGAAACCTTACTAAAGCTCAAAGCACACATTGCACCTCACACAATAATAGTAGGAGATTTCAACACCCCACTCTCATCAATGGACAGATCATGGAAACAGAAACTAAACAGAGACGTAGACAGACTAAGAGAAGTCATGAACCAAGTGGACTTAACAGATATTTATAGAACATTCTATCCTAAAGCAAAAGGATATACCTTCTTCTCACCACCTCATGGTACTTTCTCCGAAATTGACCATATAATTGGTCATAAAACAGACCTCAACATATACAGAAAGATAGAAATAATCCCATGCATCATATCAGACCACCATGGGCTAAAGCTGGTCTTCAACAACAATAAGGGAAGAACACCCACATATACATGGAACTTGAATAATGTTCTATTCAATGATAACCTGGTCAAGGAAGAAATAAAGAAAGAAATAAAAGATGTCTTAGAACTTAATGAAAATGAAGGCACAACATACCGAAACTTATGGGACACAATGAAAGCTGTGCTAAGAGGAAAACTCATGGGTTGGGGATTTAGCTCAGCGGTAGAGCGCTTGCCTAGCGAGCATGAGGCCCTGGGTTTGATCCCCAGCTCTGAAAAAAAGAAAAAGAAAAAGAGGAAAACTCATAGCTCTGAGTGCCTGTAGAAAGAAACAGGAGAGACCATACGTCAACAGCTTGACAGCACACCTAAAAGCTCTAGAACAAAAAGAAACAAATACACCCAAGAGGAGTAGAAGGCAGGAAATAATCAAACTCAGGGCTGAAATCAACCAAGGAGAAACAAAAAGGACCATAGAAAGAATCAACAGAACCAAAAGTTGGTTCTTTGAGAAAATCAACAAGATAGATAAACCCTTAGCCAGACTAAGGAGAGGACACAGAGAGTGTGTCCAAATTTAAAAAAATCAGAAATGAAAAGGGAGACATAACTACAGAATCAGAGGAAATTCAAAAAATCATCAGATCCTACTACAAAAGCCTATATTCAACAAAACTTGAAAATCTGTAGGAAATGGATAATTTTCTAGACAGATACCAGGTACCAAAGTTAAACCAGGAACAGATAAACCATCTAAACAACCCCATAACTCCTAAAGAAATAGAAGCAGTCATTAAAAGTCTCCCAACCAAAAAGAGCCCAGGTCCAGATGGGTTCAGTGCAGAATTCTATCAGACCTTCATAGAAGACCTCATACCAATACTGTCCAAACTATTCCACAAAATTGAAACAGATGGAGCATTACTGAATTCCTTCTATGAAGCCACAATTACTCTTATACCTAAACCAGACAAAGACCCAACAAAGAGAACTTTAGACCAATTTTCCTTATGAATATTGACGGAAAGATACTCAATAAAATTCTTGCAAATCGAATCCAAGAACACATCAAAACAATCATCCACCATGATCAAGTAGGCTTCATCCCAGGTATGTAGGGACGGTTTAATATACAGAAAACCATCAACGTAATCCAGTGTATAAACAAACTGAAAGAAAAAAACCACATGATCATTTCATTAGATGCTGAGAAAGCATTTGACAAAATTCAACACCCCTTCATGATAAAAGTCCTGGAAAGATCAGGAATTCAAGGCCCACACCTAAACATAGTAAAAGCCATAGACAGCAAACCAGTAGCTAACATTAAACTAAATGGAGAGAAACTTGAAGCAATCCCACTAAAATCAGGGACTAGACAAGGCTGCCCACTCTCTCCCTACTTATTCAATATAGTTCTCGAAGTCCTAACCAGAGCAATCAGAAAACAAAAGGAGATCAAAGGGATACAGATTGGAAAAAAAGAAGTCAAAATATCACTATTTGCAGACTATTTGCAAATGATCCCAAAAGTTCCACCAGAGAACTACTAAAGCTGATAAACACCTTCAGCAAAGTGGCTGGGTATAAAATTAACTCAAACAAACCAGTAGCCTTCCTCTACACAAAAGATAAACAAGTTGGGAAAGAAATTAGGGGAACGAAACCCTTCATAATAGTCCCAGATAATATAAAATACCTTGGTGTGACTTTAACCAAGCAAGTGAAAGATCTGTATGACAAGAACTTCAAGCCTCTGAAGAAAGAAATTGAAGAAGATCTCAGAAGATGGAAAGATCTCCCATGCTCATGGATTGGCAGGACTAATATAGTAAAAATGGCCATTTTACCAAAAGAAATCTACAGATTCAATGAAATTCCCATCAAAATTCCTACTCAATTCTTCAGAGAGTTAGACAGAACAATTTGCAAATTCATCTGGAATAACAAAAAACCCAGGAGAGCTAAAATTATACTCAACAATAAAAGAATTTCTGGCAGAATCGCCATCCCTGACCCCAAGCAGTATTACAGAACAATAGTGATAAAAACTACAGAGACAGGCAGATAGACCAGAATTGAAGATCCAGAAATGAACCCACACACCTATGGTCACTTGATTTTTGACAAAGGAACCAAAACCATCCAATGGAAAAAAGATAGCATTTTCAGCAAATGGTGCTGGTTCAACTGGAGGTCAGCATGAAGAAGAATGCAGATTGATCCATGCTTATCACCCTGTACAAAGCTTAAGTCCAAGTGAATCAAGGACCTCCACATCAAACCAGATACACTCAAACTAAAAGAAGAAAAAGTGGGGAAGAGTCTCGAACACATGGGGCACTGGAGAAAATTTCCTGAACAAAACACCAATGGCTTATGCTCTAAGATCAAGAATCGACAAATGATCTCATAAACTGCAAAGCTTGTAAGGCAAAAGACACTGTTCCACCGCAAGAAGCACGCGAGACATAGAAATTCACACTATGAGTGACTTATCTCTGTCTCTCTCATGGTTGAGAGCCCGCTTGCAGGCGTGGCTTTTCTATCCTCCGTGTATGCTACTCCATTACACCTGACTGGTTGCTCTCGTGACCTGGCATCAGGTGGGACGCACTTTCGGAAAAATGGGCAGACTCTGGCATGCGAGGCACTCTTGCACATACTTTTGATTAATCTCCCCATAGGGGAGCCGGCTTGTTGCGATGAGGCTAGCGCCATCTTGACTTTCGAGCCACAATGGCCTCCACGTGGTGCGCAGTGGAGCTCATGCCATCTAGTGGTGGCGAGTGTTACGCGTGCCCCTCATGTCTCACCCCTAATATATATAATTTTACTCCCGCTAGTGATCATGATCACCCATCAGCAGTGCACGATGAAGAAAACTCTCACGCGATGTGCAGGGCTGATCAAGGAAAATCACTGAGTCTCTCAATCCCAGTGCAGTGATCCACAGATTCACGTGTGCAAGTGAGAGAACTCAGAATACAGAGAGAGCCCTCTCCTCCCGGTACAAATAGACCCTGAGGTCCTTGCAGGGTGCAGGAGCGAGGAACTCTGAGATACAGAGATGAAGTCCTGAGCAAGATACACTGGGCCAAATGTGGGAGAGGCCACTTTGGTACAATGGGCCACAAGTGCTTTGAGTGAATAACTTGCCTTGTCACATTGTCTGTAGAGATCTGAGTTTGCAAACCAACCATGGTATGAATCTGATCCACAGCATTAGGAGCTCGCATCAAACAGAGCTCACTCCCCGAGCAAGTAGTGTGCATTCTCATTTGGTCCTTTCCTCAGCTGTTGCTGCTACGAGGCCATGGTCAAAGCCCACTCCCTATAATGAAATTTAGAATTTCCAATTGTCGTAATGCTACTCCAGAAAGTTCACCACTGTACTTGTCTAACAGCCGATTGGTGGAGGATAACTCTCGAGACACCGCAGCATCACAATGTCTCGCAGCTGTAATGGCTGCTGCCACACAGCGACATGTCTGGCGAAAGTGTCGTGAGAGGAGTGGTGTGGAGGACAGTTCAGGATCAGCTCATTTTTCTCGAACTAACCAGCAAACAATGGAACCAAATTCTGGAGATCCAGTGCGACCAGAGACAGGAGTCTCCAGTCACTGTAGCTTTTACACAGGTGTGACTTTCTGGTGACTTTAGAGTCTGTAAAATGGCAGCACCAGGCTACCAGTTAAGGCAGCAGCAAGAGTCACCAGGGAAATGAAGGACAGGGGTAACAGCTGGAATCAATGCGCTTGGCAGTGTACAGGAGATCGGCGTGGGCTTACAGGTGGGGTGGGAACTGCATGGCGGTAACACTGACTGCCTTAGCAGCAAAGACTATATGATGACAAAAGGTGGAAAGAGGGATCTTCTGCAGCCTCCTTTCAGGTGGAAGAATTGACTCTAGGGACCCAGAACCACGAGAAATACAGTCTTCATGCCAGCCAGAGATCAGCAAGTCCTCATATACCCAGGCAGCACTCTTTAACGCCCAGCATCCTGTGGCGCCTAAACATTCCTCTTCCCATGTAAAATGTCTGGACAGGATCATCATCATGTGGATCTCTATTTCACCTAGGCAGAAGTATGCCTAGTTGTAGGGTGCCAAACTTTGGCATCAAATTTTTGAAAATAAAATTAAAATAAAAGGGTATTATTAGCATTCAGGGGATATCTCCCCCTTTTATTTATTAAAATTGTTAAAATATTGTTTAAAGATAAGTCCTCAATTAAATTGGGGACACTGAAGCACATTTATGGTTGACTTGTATACCAAATTATTGTCTCCAACATTATTGTTTTACTGGATATATAAAGAATGAGATTTTTTACTAATTTTCTTATGTAAGGCCTACAATCTGTCTGGTATCTTCCTCCCTAGTTAAAGGAGTCTAGGCAATCAGTTTGAGTTCTTAAATGTCTATAAAGGAACAGTGTTGAGTGCTCTTAACCACTACCATCTCTCAGCACCTCACAAACTTTATTTACCTAAACATAAGCATTAATTAGAAATGTCAAATCCTGTAAACAAGGTCCAGATTGGCCTTATTTTGGAAATCTGAGTTGGCAGGGGTGAGGCTGGAAGTGATTGAAAGTAAAGCAAATGAGTCTTCACTCTTTTTGTGAGGTGTGTTATCAACTCCATTATCATTTTTAAAAGGCTGGGTCTATGGTTTTGTTTAGTTCTCTGAGCCAGAGCACTGAAAGGACAGTGAGTTGTCAGACAATTTACACTGGAATCACTCACTGATTTCAAATGAAAACCTGCTCTCCAATAAAGCGTTAAGTAATTAGCAAAATTTGAGGACTAGTGGTATCTAAAAAGATAAAACCTTTTAATCAGTGCCAAACCACAAGTCACCATTGGCTATCAGTATATAAGTGAAAGCTTGATTTTAACATTTTAAAACAAGCGGCTAAAGCATGGAAATTAATAATCTGTGCTGAAACAGAAACTCAAGAAGAATAAACCAGTGATCTAATCATACCTGTAGCCTTTTCATTAGATGAGCCATCTATAAATACTCTAAAGCGCATTTTCTATGGGTTTGCATGTGCACAAATATGTAGGAAGTACAAAAGCATATAAAATGTAAAATTATCAATTTTGTCAAAAAAAATTTGTATAAGTGATAGACCCAAATATCAGTATTTTTTTTTAATAACCAAATTAAACTATTGTTTTGGAAACAAGATATCTTTTAATAGGTTTCTTATTAAAATACTTCATGACTCCATTCACAACTCTGTGCTAAAACAGCTGTGAGCTTTATCTCCAATGTGCATAACAAAGACCCTAAGTCACTCTCTGGTGGGTGGTACTTAGCCAATTAACATCCTTAGAAGCTTAACATTAACTTACAAATATTCTTTTTGAGTAGTGCAACAGCTACTCCTGATAATAAAAAGCTCATACTGAGGCAAATGTTTGTAGTAAAAATTTCTATATATACTGAAAGGAATTTAATGTTCTAACTTCTTACATTGAAGAAGAACAAAATTATATAATATAAAGCTGTTAGCCACTTTTAATGATATCCTCTATGGGCTCTCTAAAATTATAAGCAAGCTCACAAATAAAAACTCAATGTAGCCAGGATATGTAAACAAACTGTATAAAACAATCCTCTAAATCTATCTTGAAATAGTTAGATGGAAACAAACTGGCTATCAATATTCTCTAAAACCTCATCAATCCTTTATAAAATCCTGTATTAATCTCTAATCAAATACAATCTCTACCTGTTTGATTTTTTCCTCAATTATAAATAAATTTGAGGTTAGTCCGTATATAGCTACTGCAATCCTTAATCACAATCTTAAATTCTTGTATGACAGACCACCTACAAGGTCACCTGAGCTCTTAGTGTGTGACCTAGGCAGGCTGTTCTCCGAATGGAAATTAGCATTAGAATACAGATAACTTCCAGGGGCAAGCCACACCTATTGAAAGCAAACTCAATCCCCAACAATCTGGTCTCCAAGGCTTTCAAGTATATGTGTATTGTAGTTTGACTATCAATTCTACATTTGAGCAGCACAATGGCATGGGTCTCCAATACCTCTCGAGACAATGTCCTAAATTCTTTTTAGAAGCCTGGTTTTAGCATAAATTCATAAAAATATTACCTCAATTTAGACCTGTCTCACTAGGGTGGCCCAATGTCACGTGTTATGGGGAATTACTTCATCAAGTGCAAGTTTTAAACAACTTTCTGTTACCAATATTATACCTTTTTAACCCATGTTCAATAACCAGAAAACCAATAGTCCACAACCAAGGCAAGCAGAGCATATTTATACATTTTAAAACCAATGAGAAAACAAAATTGAAGTGGCTACATATAATATATATACCAAACACCATTTTTACCTTTTTAGCTATGATTTTTTAAAGAGATGCACCTTGTCATCTGTTAAGTCAATTAACCAGTCGAGGGTTTTCTAAAACAGTAATATCGCTCTTGTACCAAAAAGCTGAGAAGCTGTTAGCACCTTTAAATCAGCCCGTGTGGGCAGCCAGCCTGGCGCTCCTCCAGCTAATCTAGACACCTGGCTCTAAGCACAGGGCTTTAAAGACCTGATTGAGCAACCATTCATTTGTTCCTTTTTTGAAGCGAGTTCCAAGTCCAAAGGTGTGCACTGACCGGCGAATAAAGTTTACCATTTTTCTTTTGAACATAAACGTAAAACATTTAAACACGAGAAACAAAATCACAGACATAAACAGACATGGAGGGACATCCTGGTGCACCAGAGACAAACAATAGACCAAGAAGAAAAAGCCAGATGGTGTTATTCCACGGTGACTATGCTCCACTCAATTGGAGTTGATATATGAAGATGGATTGTCTCCAATTCCTGGACCAGTCCGCAACGATGTTGAAACCCAATTCCTGTAAGATACTAAGATATATTATCTGACGGCACAACGACGCATTTGCCAATGGTAAGTGACACAGCCCTGAATATTTTTACTCTGGCAATTACATAAACCTCATCAGGCTGTGCAGGACTTAAGATGTCCTTTTGTTGATTCTCCTGAATAAATTTTCAATCGGTCTGCCTTCGATCAAATCTGATCAGCGCATGACTCTGTAAAAAGCTGTCGAGTCAAGCGCTGGACGCCGCAACGTCCCGAGGCGGCGCGGGCTTAAATTATACTTTTATAAAGCACCAAGACAAAGTTTTCGTCAACATACTGTGTTCCTTTACCCTCCTCTTATTCTCTCCAGGGCATTCTTTTTCCCCAATATTTCACCTCCAGTTGGAGGACTGCTACTTGAGATGATCAGTTTCCTTTTCGTGCAACTTTTCCTACCCTGTTTCCTTCATCTTTTAGTTCCAACGCTCTCGGCACATTGTTTTAACTGAGCAGTTCCCATGACCTCTGAAACCTGTTGGTGGTAGCTAGAAACTCAAGGTCAATAGAAAAAGCCGAGGTTGCCAGAGCAACCCCAAGCGGCACCTACAGCATCCGGCAGTGACAAGTTTGACGATCAAGGCTAGCTGGTCTCTCAGGGTCTGCCTCCTAACCTTCTGAATTTCTCCCACGAAATGGAAGCTTCCCGATAGCACGTGATGTTTTTATCCAAGGGTTCTTGGCACAGATGTCCACCTTACGACTTCCCTTGACAAAGGCATAACGAGACATAAAATTCTTTTATATAGTGACTTTTCTTTCACCTGTTCTCTCTCATGGTGGAAGCCCGCTTGGCCGCCGAAGCCTTCTTTATCCCCGTTACCTTTCCCACCTGATTGGTTGCTTATATGACCTCATCAGGTGCGCCCCGGAATGGGCAGAGTCCTGGCAAGAAGGCATCTTGGCCTGCGCACAGTTAACCTCCCATAGGGGCGGCTTGCGGCGGTGAAAGGCTAGGCCATCTTGGCTGACCTGGCTTTCCCGTGGTGCGTGGAATAGCACCATCTAGTGGTGGCTGAATGTTGTTGTGACCCTCTGGTATGGAAAGAATGG